>NC_079458.1:19893369-20058369 GCF_903798145.1 Danio aesculapii
TCATGTGTAATCCCATGGCCTAGTTTTCATGCTCTGTAGACGAGTGGAGGGTGGCAAAGCCGTCAGCTTCCTGTTCTCCACAACCCTCTGAGCCACCCGACCTAATGCCACTCAGGATTTACCCCGTTTTCTTCCTCTCTTCATTATCTCATGTTCTCAAGCTCTCCCCCTGTCCATTTTTGTCCCTACCCGTACACTTTGTGTTTTGCTCAGGTGTTGATAAGAGCCAGCAGCTGCCGCAGGCCTCCGGTTGTTCCCACTGCATGTTTTGGGCCTAAAACAGCAAGACTTCTGTGGTGCTTGCCATTAGCACACCAGCTGGCCAAACCTGCTGTTCCCCCTCGGCCAAGGTGAACCTCAAAAGCTTGAGTGGCAGCTAAACCCTTACGAAATGTCACGTTTCAGGTCAAGGTTGCTCTTTTCCACAGCATGCTATCTGGAAATTGAGTACTGGCTTTGAAGGCAGTTCATAGCGACCTAAACCCTGAGGTCTATCTGACATTCGGGACTTTACAGTGTATTTGTCTTTGATAGGTTATCAGCACTGCCACAGATCCCACGTGTAGGGTGACCGACCGTACAGCATATTGCGGCATGGGTCGGAATCTGAAAGCTTTGTCTTGCCTCATGCAAATCAAAAGCAGCATCTTACATTTAATTTTTGTGTATTTTTGCTTAGATATGTAATTTAAGCAATCAGATTGGATGTTTTCACTGCATTGATTGATTGAACAATATAACTGAAGAAGACAAGTTCTCATTCAAGAAAGTTTTGGCTCAAATCCACTCAGTGGTAAGATTCAGTGTGGTACAGCACTTTACAGAACAGTACGCAATTGTTTCCATTTCCACTGTTAATAAGTACGACAAAGGCAAACCGTACCATATTTTGGGACCCTTTCAATAAGGTACTAGTACAATATGATACCAAAACGGTGGAGCAAGACCAGGGATGGGCAAACTTGATTCCGGAGGGCCGGTGTCCTGCATTGTTTTGCTCTAACCCTAATCAAACACACCTGTAGCTTTCAAGTGATCTTGAAGACACTGTTTAGTGTTTTCAGATGTGTTTGATTAGTGTTGGAACAAAAGTCAGCAAGGACACTGACCCATTTAGGATCAAGTTTGCCCATCCCTTAACTAAACTCCTTGCTGAACTTTGCAGATTGTCAGTAGTAACTCGGTAGAAACAAGATAGTAGTTCACTCCGCTGCCATATTTCAAAGCCTCCAGCAGCTAGTTTGGGAATCGAAGACCTAAACTGATACTAACCCTATAATACAGGGATGCCCAAACTCAGCTCTGGAGGGCAGGTGTCCTGCAGATTTTAGCTTCAATTTTCCAGGAAGTTTCTAGTATATCTAGTAGAGCCACGATCACACTGGACTTTTCGCCCTATAGACTTCCATTTCAAAGTTTAAGCCTGGTGAATTCTGACCTGCGAAATCGCATCACGTGACTGCGTGAGACCAAATGAAGATCAAATCATGACCTCTCTGGACAGGAATTTTAAATATAGACCAATCGCTCGCTTTTTAAACATCTATTAACCTTGTTTAATCCCACCCCTTTTCGCAACACCATACAACAGAATTTCGCATGCTCAAAATCTAGTGTGACCATGGCATAAGAGCTTGAGTAGCTGGTTCAGGTGTGTTTGATTAGGCTTGGAACTAAAGTCTACAGGACACCGTCCATCCAGGATCAAGTTTGGGCACTGCTGCTATAATTTGATACTAAGCCTGACATGAACTCTATGCTAATCCAGGGATGGGAAAACTTCATCCTGGAGGGCAGTTGTCATGTAGAGTTTAGCTCCAACACTAATCAAACACACCTTCTTTTAGCTTTCTGGTGATCTTCTTGAAGACAATCAACTTATTCTAGAGCACAACTCTGCAGATCACCGTACCTCCAGGACTTGCCCATCCCAAATAGTTCACTCTTCTAAATGTAAATGTGAGTGGATCCCAATCCAGGTTCACGACTATGCCAACTGTGCTCAATTTGAATATGTCCCCAATAAAGCACAGCTTATTCAGCTCATCCTCTACATCTAAAATGAGTGCATTAGATGAGAGAGTCATTCAAAATAAGTGCAGCTGGGGTGGTGGTGTTGGAATTCTGAGCCTGTATGGGTTTCTGCTCAGATCCCAAATAACCCTATGTTCCAGGGGTTTGGTCCCCCTTTGTATTCATCACAGGTTAAAGAGGTTAAAATCTTGTCCATTGGGGGATTCACCTCAGTCAAAATCTCATTCATTTGGGTGCGCCCCTCAGTAAAACTAGTTAATTGGGCAGTTTACCCTTGTTTAAAACATTTGTTTGCAGGGTTCCCCCTTGTAAAAATTCAACTTTTAGCGCCGAAACTTCAGTGAGGGGCTCTCCATGTCTCAGAGTTCGTTTTGTGCCCTATTATCCCAAAATTACCCAAAAACACCTCTCAAGACACTGGGCCTTAGTCTGAATATGCCTATACAATATAAACTATACAATATGAATATGCCCAAACAAACTTGGTGCAAAGGTGCTAAAGGACAATATCTTCTTCTCCCTCCATCATCCATCAGCTGTATGTGCCACTGACCTCAATCCAAATGGCACATACACACCTAGCATCTGTCCGGATGACCACAGGACCTCAAATCAGCTCCCGAGTGGACTTGGGGTTGACGCATCACCCAAGGACAGTGATAACGCCACGCAGCCAAAACACCCACTGTTGATAGAGACACTATCGCTGGCCCTCTGCTCAACACAGACAGACTGTGACGCATCAGAACAGCATCATGTCTCGTCACTAAAAAATGATCCTCAGGAAAACACCCAGGAAAACATATTTCAGCACCCAGAATCTCCAGAGCCACAGCCTCTGTCGCCAGACACGTTCCCATTATCACCTTGCTCGCCTCTCTTGGGTTTCTCAAAAAAGATGGAGGAACTGGTGCATGCTGGAACTAAACTTTCACACTCCATCGCCGCAAGCCCCCAGTTACCAACCAAAAAGCGGCCTGCTCCACAACCACCTCTGAGCCCACCTGGAAGAGCCCTCCGACATTTGCCCCACCGCCAGGGCCCAAACAACAACGCACCATCTTCAGCTGGTGAACAAAACTGCTCTCCATGATGTGTCTCGGGTGCCTGCTTAGATAACAGTGTCTTTATCAGATGTTTACAGAACAAGCAGGAACCCAGTGTGCCTGTAGCTTTCTCTACACATATATGTGTTGTATTACGTGACAGAAAACCGAAGACTTTTTCAGGCCGTATAGCAAATCACTCAAATCTTGTGTCTATTAAATATAAATCTGAGACTACTGTAGCAGAAACAGCTAAAACTGTTAAGTTAGCACTTTTAAACATCCGATCACTTAACAATAAGTCACTTTTAGTCAATGATTTTATCAGCTCAAATTGCCTTGATTTTATGCTTTTAAATGAAACTTGGCTAGATGACAGCTGTAGTGCAGCAGTTCTGAATGAAACAGCTCCTTTAAACTTTGACTTTTTGAGTGTTTGCAGAGCCAATAGGAGAGGTGGAGGCATTGCTGCCCTGTTTAAAGATGTCTATGAGTGTAAACAAGTGTCATTTGGTGACTTTTTGTCTTTTGAATATCTGAGTATAGCACTAAAAGGTGCTCCACGTATCTTACTGATCATTATCTACAGACCTCCAAAATATTCTCCAGCTTTTATTGATGATTTTACAGAGCTGTTATCAATAGTAACCTCTGAATTTGACTATTTTACCATTGCTGGGGATTTTAATATTCACATTGATAATCCAGAAATCAATGCTGTAAAAGAACTGATGACTGTTTTGAACACTTTTGATCTGACTCAGCATGTTCAAGAACCCACACACAATCGTGGACACACTCTTGATCTACTTATAACTAAGGGTTTACACATTTCATCAACTGTTGTTAAGGATGTTGCACTATCTGATCATTTCTGTATTTTCTTTGATATATTGATCACTCCAGCTATTAAAGACAGATCTGTCTCTGTCAGAAAGAGATGCATAAATGAGAACACTAATGAGCAGTTTATGAAGGCCATATCGCTAGCACCAAGTATATCTGCAGACTCTGTTGATTCTCTCCTTCATTTGTTTAATTCTAAAGTTAAGAATGTCATAGATGACATTGCTCCTGTTAAAGCCAAGAATATAACTAGCAGCCAAAGGGGATCCTGGACTAAGTCCCCAAAATTAAAAATGACGAAAAGACAGTGCAGAAAAGCTGAGCGTATGTGGAGAAAGACGAAACTAGTAGTCCATTATAATATCTATAAAGACAGTCTTCGTGCTTTTAATATGGAACTAAAAACTGCTAGGCAGACTTTCTTTTCAAGCCTTATAAACAGCAACGTAAACAATGCTCGTAAACTCTTTGCAACGATAGAGAAACTCACAACCCCCCCCAGTCGAATTCCCAGTGAGCTACTCTCTGAAAGCAAATGTAATGAGTTTGCTCATTTCTTTACTGACAAGATCAATAATATCAGAAAGGCAATCAGCTCATCCAATCAGCCAAATTGTGTCGACGTCAGACTAGCTCAACCACAACTTAAGAAATCAGACATTATGTCCGATTTCATGGCAATTAATGGCAAAATCTTAGAAGAGATCGTGCAAGTTATGAAAACATCAACCTGCAGTCTTGACACGCTCCCCACATCATTCTTTAAAACGGTGTTGACCTGCTTAGAAATGGATCTTCTAAAAGTGGTAAATGCTTCACTTCTCTCTGGGATTTTTCCTAACTCACTTAAAACTGCAGTTGTTAAACCCCTCTTGAAGAAGAACAACCTGGATAACACCATATTGAGCAATTACAGGCCCATCTCAAATCTCCCTTTCATTGGCAAAATCATTGAAAAAGTTGTTTTTAACCAGGTTAACAAGTTCCTAAACTACAAGGGGTGTTTGGACAATTTTCAATCTGGTTTCAGACCACATCACAGTACAGAGAGCGCCCTTATAAAGATAATCAATGACATCCGCCTAAATACAGATTCAGGCAAACTAACAGTGCTGGTACTGCTCGATCTCAGTGCTGCATTTGACACTGTCGATCACAGCATACTTCTGGATAGGCTGGAAAACTGGGTTGGGCTGTCTGGGACGGTCCTCAAATGGTTCAGATCTTACCTTGAAGGAAGAGGTTACTATGTCAGTATAGGTGACCATAGGTCAGGGTGGACACCCATGACATGTGGAGTCCCACAAGGCTCGATTCTGGCACCACTCCTGTTCAACCTTTATATGCTCCCTCTGAGCCAAATAATGAGAAAGAACCAAATCTCCTACCACAGCTATGCTGATGACACTCAGATCTACCTAGCCTTACTGCCTAATGACTACAGCCCCATTGACACCCTCTGCCAATGCATTGATGAAATTAACAATTGGATGTGCCAAAACTTTCTTCAGTTAAACAAAGAGAAAACTGAAGTCATTGCGTTTGGGAACAGAGATGAGGTTCTCAAGGTGAATGCGTACCTTGGCTCTAAGGGTCAAACAACAAAACATAAGGTCAAGAATCTTGGTGTGACTCTGGAGTCAGATCTGAGTTTCAATAGTCATATCAAAGCAGTTAGTAAATCAGCATACTATCATCTCAAAAACATTGCAAGAATTAGATGCTTTGTTTCCAGTGAAGACTTAGAGAAACTTGTTCATGCTTTTATCAGCAGCAGGGTGGATTACTGTAATGGCCTCCTCACTGGCCTTCCCAAAAAGACAGTCAGACAGTTGCAGCTCATCCAGAACGCTGCGGCCAGAATTCTGACCAGAACCAGGAAATCAGAGCACATCACACCTGTCCTCAGGTCTTTACACTGGCTCCCAGTCACATTTAGAATAGATTTTAAAGTATTATTACTTGTCTATAAATCACTAAATGGCCTAGGACCTCAATACATTACAGATATGCTCACTGAATACAAACCTAACAGATCACTCAGATCTTTAGGATCAAATAGATTAGAAATCCCAAGAGTTCAGTCAAAGCAGGGTGAATCGGCTTTCAGCTACTACGCCCCTCGTTGCTGGAATCAGCTTCCAGAAATGATCAGATGTGCTCCAACATTAGGCACATTCAAATCAAGACTGAAAACACATCTGTTTAGCTGTGCCTTTACTGAATGAGCACTGTGCTACGTCCGACTACTATGTTTTTCTCTTCTTTTTAATTCTTTTATAACACATTTTATCAGCTTTTATTTTATTTTTATTCTTACCATTTTTATGTTTGTTTTTATTTCTCTTATAATTGTTTCTTTTATTCCTGTTTATGTAAAGCACTTTGAATTGCCACTGTGTATGAAATGTGCTATATAAATAAACTTGCCTTGCCTTGCCTTGCCTATACTTCCATAGTATTAAAAAATGCTGAGTAGTACTGTATGTTGCATGTAGAAAATACAGTATGCGAAATGTAGGCTACTCCTCTAGCTCTGGCAGTATCTGAAGTGCATTTATGATGGATACTTTACTCTCATAAGGCCACAGGAGATGATTTTTTGAATGACACTGAAAGATCACTGATGTTGTCGTCACGTGACAACATGACTTAGTACATCCAAACTGCATTCATACTAGCATATATAAAACAGTTTAGCTGTCCCATGCATATCAAATGTAGTACAAATACAATCTCTGACAATTTCACATTGTCTGTGGCCCAATTATCTGCAACCGAAGTGATGGAAGACCCTCACTAGCTAAAAATAGTCTTTTTGTTGCTGTTGTTTTTGAAAAAGCTGAATTTTTCGACCATGGTGTGTTGCATTGTCTATCGATGCATCAGGACTTCTAGAGACATGAACGAGAAGCCCAAAACAGACTAAGCTTTAGTAGATAATCTGGGGAATTGAGTTATAAAATTAAATAAAGCAACATAACCTGTTCACTATTCTTATTCAGTTCATTATATTTAGTGAACTGAAAGGGTTCTCTGTTATATCACTGGATCCTGAGGCCAAATGTGTGCCAGTCACAGAGCCTGTCATAGACCCTATTGACTATTTGGAGCACAATAATATCATCCAGAGTATCTCCAAACAGTCTTTCCATCTAACACAAATCAATATTTAGCCTGTTTATAATAGCCTACTTTATTGCTCAACCGCGTGTCCCGCAAAACCGTGTCTACTGACCTGCAAAATGTACAATAAAACCAGGTAACCAGGTCGTCGTTCCACACGCTTTGTGTCTCCAGCAGAGGGCGCTTTATTGTTCTTCAGTCAGTTCTGGTGGCGTTATCCTGAGGCAAGTTGCTGACCTTGCAATACTGATAAATCCTTCAGCGTCTGTTAGCTCGTGCCAGTGACCTCAATAGCTTAATAAGGTACATGCCTCACCTTTACTCCACCACTTACCGCTCAGGGTTCAGCAAATGGCCATATGCTTTTCGTTGTTGTTTCAAAGTTACAATGAGTGTCGTATTGCAATTGTTGGTCACAGTGTTTTTTTTAAAGATGTCTCTTAGACACGACATTAGTTTAGCACTGGTTTTGACATCTTTATCGATTGTCTGATATGTGTTTTGTGCAGTCAGATATGGCAAGCTGTTTTAGCATTTAATAAGATAAAAACGAATTTTCATCCTAGTAAAAATTCGTAGCTTGTAACTTTTGTATTAAGTACTAGTACTTTAATTCATTAGCTACTCATGCTTTTTCTTAAGGTACTATTTCCAACATGAAAATATACTCACTTTGTGAATCCTGGTAAAGTATAATACTGTATAATAGCCGTCTACAGAACAAACCATCGTTATGCAATAACTTGCCTAATTACCTTAACCTGCCTAGTTTAACTTTAATTGTCACTTTAAGCTGTATAGAAGTGTCTTGAAAAGTATCTAGTAAAATATATTTGCTATCATCATGGCAAAGATAAATGGAATCATTTAATAGAAACGTGTATATATATATATATATATATATATATATATATATATATATATATATATATATATATATGTATATGTATATATATATATATATATATATATATATATATATATATATGTATGTATGTATCACACATATATATGTGTGTGTGTGTGTGTATGTATATATATAGTCTAAAGAACAAACCATCAATATACAATAACTTGCCTAATTACCCTAACCTGCCTAGTTAACCTAATTAACCTAGTTAAGCCATTAAATGTCACTTTAAGCTGTGTCTTGAAAAATATCTAGTAAAATATTATTTACTGTCATCATGGCAAAGATAAAATAACTCATTTAATAGAAACAAGTTATTAAAACTATTATGTTTAGAAATTTGTTGAAAAAAAATCTCCTTCAAAAACAGAGTATAGTGTTTACTATAAATCACAAGGGTTTTTGTGTTCTAAGACACCACTACCTCTTAAATAGACACCAGTATGTATTGTGTATGTATTGTGTATGTATGTATTGATTTAAAGGGCGCCTACTGTATTTTACCATTTTTTGGTGTCTCCAGAATGTGTCTGTAAAGTTTCAGCTCAAAACACCGATCAGATCATTTATTATAGCTTCCAGAATATCCCTTTTGGTGTCTGAATACATTGTAGCCGTTTTTGTAGCCTGTGCCTTTAAATACAAATGAGCTGCTTCTCCCAGCCCACCGTTCCCACATACGTGTCTGCTTCTCATTATACGTTACATCAGATAAACAACACAGTGACAGAGACAGACTCGGATGAAGCTGAAATACAGCTCATTAGTCAAAATACCAAGTAAGTTTATTTGATATATTTGTGGTGGAGTTTATTCAAGCCTTTCTGAAATGATGAGACTCACAAAAATGACGTTTGTAGTACAACCACATACTATATGCGTTTAATGCTCTGTTTTAAAAACGTTTTAAACATAAAAAAAAAAAAATCACAGAAAATATTTTAATCCGTTTGTTTGCTTTAATACTGATACCTAATTGTTATATACAAGTACTTATTAAATACTAGTGCTTATCCATTAGATATCAGAACAAGTAGCTATTCTGTTGTTAGTAACAAATGTACAAAATGTAATAAACTTTTAACAAGTATGAGGACAAGGACTGCAATATATTTAATAGGTTTAACAATCTAACTGGCCTGACAGTGTTAATTTACTAGAACAATCTACATGGTAAAAGCGCTACATAAATAAAGATTAATTTAATTGATTATTCTAATAATGAATACTAATATCCATTGAAAATGTACTAGCATCTAATCAGTCATTACGTGTATATTTTAAAATGGTATACCTGAAAAAGCACTGGTAGGTAATGAATAAGTTGTAGTACAAAAGATCCGCATAGCTAAAACAGTAGTAGTCATATTGTTTATAAATTAAATGTTAAAATGGCTTGCCATACACAAAGGATCAGCGTTTTGCTGTTGAGATACTGGTAAGTGAGAAGACAATTCAAACAGACATTTCATTTTTTTATTAATAAAAACATTATTCTGCATACAGAACTGTAAAAACCTGAGATTTGTTGTGATATGTTTGAATTTGGTTTTATTGTTTGCAGTTCTGAAGGAATCATAAGGGAGAGCAGGGTAAGCTGTGCCACATTTTATTAAAGCTAAACTCTGAAGAGGAATGAGATGGAGGTAAAAGTAATGTGCTTAATATTTCAGGATGTCACCTACAAACTTAAATCATAAGAGGGCTTTTAATAGTGTTTTCAAAACAAATGCACCCCATAACATGCCATGTGAAGGTCAAATTGAGTTATTAAGGAAAAATTTGCATTTCAAATTAGAATAATAACGTAATTGAGGGGAACTAATGTACAATCCCTTGCTGTACATTTGTCTAAATGGGCCAGGATGAGGTTAAATATTCTGAACCATTAGTTGAGGCACTAGCACACTTTACCCCACAGCTGTTATGTATGCTTCATTCAATAATTCATAGCTAAACTTTAGCAAAATTATAGTTTTTTCTTGTTTTTTACTGGTAATTCACAGACATACAGTACCTTTTAAAAGTGTAGATCAGTAAGATTAGTTTAATCTCTTACTCTTGCCAAAGCTGTATTGAAGAATAATTATTACACTTTAAAATAATGTTTTCTGTATATTAATATTTAATTCCTGTGATGTTTTTAATATAATTTCTTTATTCTTTAGTGTAACATGGAAGTAAATAATACTTTACATCATTTATTTTTTCAGGATTCTTTCAAATTAGAAAGTTCAAAAGAATAGCTTTTATTTATAATGTGTATCTAAATGCATCTTTCGTAATATTTGAATATTATAATTCATTCATTTGGCTTAGTCCCTTTATTCATCAGAGGTTGCCACAGCGGAATGAACCGCCAGCTTATTCAGCATATGTTTTATACAGCAGATGCCCTTCCAGCTGCAACCTAGTACTGGGAAACATCCATAAACACTCATTCACACACACATACACTACGACCAATTGGGGGAAACCGGAGCACCCAGAGGAAACCCACATGAACACAGGGAGAACATGCAAACTCCACACAGAAATGCCAACTGGCCCGGCCGAGACTTGAACCAGTGACCTTCTTGCTGTGAGGCGACAGTGCCAACCACTGATCCACCATGTAGCCCAATATTATAATATATGACCTAATAATATATCTGTCCTTATATATGTCCTTAATGTCACTTTTGATAACTATACCTAATATGTAATTCGTTTAAATATTTTCAAGGGCGTAATTTTGGGATGGACGGAGGGGATGTGTCCCCACCAATATCCAGCAGTTACTGAAATGTCCCCACCAATAATTTAATCACCTTCAAAATAAAATAATGCTCCGTCAACCCTTAGTAGCCGAGACATGCAGAAAGGGTTCAATCAAAACACATGAGGACAGTGTGATTGTCTGGGGCTATTTATGCGGTTAATGATATTTGAATGTGGGAAGGGCCAAAACAAGGAATTTTCCCAGGCCTCCTTCACTGTACAAGACGTGGACATAAGTAGCAACTTATCAAAGAGTCAAGTTCAGTTGGAGACCCCCATAATAATATTAACCAAGGCTGTGCAATTCAGTTTCGATTTTGATGATTTTTCATGATTATGAAAAACAATAATTGGGATAAAACGATTAAATTGCATCACATGCCTCTTTAAATTGCTCTATATTCATACATTCTCAAAGCCAGATAGCAGTAAAATCATGTAAATCATGCTCGTTCCTGCTCACCCAATCACCGCTCTCCCTCACAAACCCCCTCGCTTCAATCCCGCGAACCATAGCCGGCCTTCATCATCAAGGACACTATAAAGACCCACCTCATTCTTTCAGTCGTGGGACAGAATTGAAGTCGGATGGTTGTCCTCACCATCTCCCATGGATGTTCCTTATATGCCTTCATGGATATGGATCCTTCACACTGATCAAGGGAAGTGATTACTCTCCTATGGTGTTTATTAGAAGATCTGCCATTTACCCGATGAACTGTGTGTTTGTATACTCACCTGCTGATGTTCCCAAGAACGAACTATCTGTGGGATCGCTAACATCAGATGTTTACATTACAAGCTGTTGAAGAAGATCGCTAACAGCTCTGACACCACTCTCCCACTTCCTCACTTTGATTATTTTGAATAAAACTGATTAAAGATAACCATCCTTGTCTACCAGCGTGACAATACCGGCTCACGAATGGAAGAATGAGGTGGGTCTCTATAGTGTCCTTGATGATGGGTAACAGGTGCAGGTGATTAGAAGGCCGGTGATGGTTTGTGAGGGAGAGCGGCGATTGGGTGGGCAGGAATGAGCTGAGGATGTGACACGTTGGACGTGTTTCATTAATTGTTATTCGTATTATTGTGTTTAAATCCTTTATTCATGTTTTCAAAAGCATGACAGATAATTTGTGCTGTTCTACTCATGCGCTATGGATGTATGTCTCCACCAATGTCAGGACCCCAAACTTTGATAGTTTGTGTATACTGTTTATTTTTAAACATCAATAAATCTGCTTTGGTATTCGTACTACCTGCCATTTTACTTAAAATGTAAAGTAAAAATAAACTTTAAAAGTAAAGTTTAGCCTTATTTTAAAGTGCATATCTCCATCACAGGCAGCTGTACAGTATATACTTGTGTATATATATATACAGTATATACTGTGTACAAATGTATGTATATATATGTATATATGTATATATATATATATATATATATATATATATATATATATATATATATATATATATATATATATATATGTGTGTGTGTGTGTGTGTGTGTGTGTGTGTGTGTGTGTATGTATGTGTGTATATATATATATGTATATGTATATATATATATATACACACACAGGATAATCATTTAGTGTGCAAGTTTATATGTGCTATTTACCCCGCTCTCCCTATATACTGTAGTAGGAAATACCATTTGGACTTTATTTTTTCCTGAACATTAATTATTATAGAACAAAGAAGTGATGAACTTAGTGCTTTATTTGTATAAATAATAATACTTAAATACATTTGTGGAGAATACCAAATAGAACACTGATACTTGATACTACATCTTCTTTAATTCTCCCTCTTTCACTACTTGCTGGTGATTTGTTTGTAGACTTTGTCTCTGAAATACAGATATGGCTATTGGCCAAAATACTGTACCATCAAATCCTACGATTTTTAGAAAAATAGTTTAAAAATGAGGTATTACAAATCTTTCTTAAATACATTCATCTTGCTACTGTTAAATCTGAAACATCGCTAATATTTTGACATTTCTACAAATCCTATTTTAAGGGTGAAAGCATACAGTAGCGTCTTGTTTTAGTAGTGTACCCATGTTAGCTGATCTTGTTGACCATATTCCTGATGTTCAAACACCTGCAAAAGGATTAAAGCCCTGACACACCAAAACCCAGTAACAAATAGCACACTTCATACGCACTTAGGGTAGACTTTTAGTGAGCGCCATGTGAATGAGTATATTAAGTCCGCAAGGCCATAGGGTGTTACCATTTGAGTTTTCAGAAACCTGCTTGTTATTCCCCTATTCCAAGCAGACAACAGTCAAAGCAGCATTATGTCACAAAAGAGTGGACTCGTAAGAGGAAGACAACAACAGTTGTATGTGTCAAGTGGGATTGGTTACAAAATGAAAGAAGCAACTTGTACTTGATCACATTATCGAAATAATTCGATTAAGAGTGCATGAAAATAAAAGTGAAATGGATAAAAGCTAAGAATTGAAGACCTCATGTAATGTCATCTTACTGAGCATTTCAGTATGCAAATATATTCTAACATATCTAGAATGAAGAAAAAAGTGATCATCAACATAATATTCAAATTTTTAAGGAACCCGCTGTTTTGTTTACTGTTTATAAACACGCAGTTCAGTTTTCGATTTCGCTTTTTAGTGACGAAGACTATCAATAGCAGCTTTTTATTATGGTCGGCACGTAAGTGGTGTCTGTTGACATTTATGCACACGGTTTGCAGCCCATTGTCCATTCACAGTATATTTTGAACATTATCTGCAAAAAAATGTACACCATGAAAAGTGAAGCCGAAGATTTGAATTGCTCACTAGTGTCTGGCTGCAGTAAGTCATGAATCCCGCCCCAAAATCAAAATAGATTTCAAATACGATTTTGCCAAAGACTGTAGCTGTGTCTCATTCCAGAAGCTGTACCCTTCAAAGGATGCATTCAAAGGTTGCTGCGTCAGCGCGGCACAAAGAAGACGTTCTCATTTAAAAGAAAATTCGAAGGCTCCTTCAAATGGTGTATCCTTTGTGGCCTCCAACATCCCAAGATTCATTTAAAAGATGTTTTTAAAAGAAAACTCTGAATTAAATGTATTATTATTTTTTTTTATTCATTTATATTTTACTTGGATATCTAAAAACATGTAAATAAAAAAGCTAAACGAATATGACGTGGGTCTTGCGAAAAAGTGACTTTATAAACAGTTTGCATTTTTGTGTAAATGTATGGATCAAATGAAATATATTTCTAGCTTTTGTAAACGTTACTTTGCCATCAAATCAGGTATGGGCTGGTATAAGATTCTGATGGTATGATTACAATTTTTATGACAAATAGAACTTTTATGACAAATATATCACGGTATTGTGATTACTGCTCTAAAATATGTTTTGTTTTTTTTAAATGTCTGGGTAAAAAACTTCTTTTTCCACAGTGAAAAAAATTGATTTTTCCACCCAAAAAAATTATTCAGTTTGGAACAAACTTTTTTCACATTAAACATTATATATATTTAAGTTAACATTTAAAATGTCAATACCATGTGAGGCTAAATAATTAAATAAAAGCTAACATGTGGGGCTAAATAATTAAATAAAGCTAACATGTGGGGCTAAATAGTTAAATAATTATTGTTGACTTCTGCTGTCTTCATTAGATTAAAACATTTCTTCAGGAGATCATTTTCCCCTCATAAACTAAAGTAAATAATCTTAACATGCATAAAAAAACAAACAAACAAACTTTTTTTACATATATTGTAGGAATGGTATAACAGAAAATCCTTGCGGTTTTAAAACCTTGACTTTTCCAAACCGCGGTAAACCTTGAAACCGGTTATCATCCCATGCCTACTTCAGATCAATTAAAATAAGTTTTAAAACACTTTGGAAAAAAGTCATTACAAATTTTATTACAGCTCATTAACGGCAGCTGTTATGATTTCTAGGTGATGAGGTTCTGTCGTCTGTAGGCTAGATAGTCTCATTTCAAAATGATCGGTTCGGCTTGTGTGGACTTCGAAGGACCTTAGAAGTACGCAGCCTCTAAAATGAGACACAGCTTGTATCTATCTTTTTTTCTTGCTAATTTTTAGTCCAATATTTTTTTAATGTCTGTTTTTATAGTTACTTATTTCATGCTATTGTGATTGCGATTTGGCTTGGGCTGGACTTGGGCTGATACCGCAGCTCCTCTTTATGATCACTACATCAAAGATTCAGGCTCCAAATGACATCATTGGTGTGATCATTAAGCAAAAAAAATATATTTTGGCTTCGCTTTTCTACAATGGAAGGAAGTGGAGCCAAATCGCTCATCTTTTTTAGTGTAAAGTTTCAGCCAGCTTTCAGCCATCTGAAAACAAGTGACGTCGCTAGTTTTCTGGTGTGTCAGGGCCCTTAAAAGAGCAGCTCCCTTTAAACCATTTACTTAACCCCATTTTCTAAAAGGGGGAAAAAGATTAGAAGCCTTTAACTTTCAAAAATATAATAAATAGGTAATAAAAATAAATCGCAATCTAACATCAGCATTTCAAGTATCAATTGGTGAGTAGTATATTTGCAAACACTTATTTCCTCTTGCCCGTGGTGAGCTGTCTTTTGGTTATGGCCTCCAGTCTTTTCCTTTCCGCTTCTTCTGCTTTCTTTCGCTCTTCTTTTAGTTCTTTGTATCTCCACTTGGGGATCTGAAGGAACTGTTCTTCTACACAGCTGCTTTTTCGCCGCACTCTCTCCGGCACATAGGTTGGAGTCGGAGCCTTGATGATCCTTACTTTGGGCACCACCAGACCTGGTCTGACGCTGCTCCTCCTCAGCAGGTGTAATGGCAGCAGACTGGTCCTGCGGATGGTCAGCGTGGACGAATCGTCTGCTTGAGCATGAGGCTGTAAACTTGCGCGTCGATCTCTCGGTTTTGGCACCAGCAGGACGCGGGAGTTCTGAAAAAGTCGTTTATAGTTCTCGATGCGTTCAGGTCCGAGTACTTTGAGCTGTTCGATGCGTCGTTTTTTTAATATCTCCTGAACAGCGTAACGCCGTTTGCCCACACATGGTGGGCTGCTGGGACACACCGTTCGACATGCCGTCACAATGAACGGACTGCCTAACGATGTGGTCATGCGTACCATGTGATCGAGAACGCCGTCCTCTGAAGCCTCCGTGACGTTGCTGATGTCAAAGAAGTCGCGTAGTGTCTCTGAGATTTTCTGAATGCAGCCTTTGGGAGCCTGTGCTTTAGCCACCAGTGCGGGTAGAAGGGGCCATTCGGGTCGATAGCTGTCACAGAACTGATCCGCACACGGCTGATGCATGAGCCGCATTATGGTGAAGACGGTCTCGTGGCGGCTGGTGAAGATGGCCCACTCTCGAGCTGTAAACTTCCGCCCGTTGTCCCTTGCTTCCAAATCAGCCCCTGATGAACAAAGTAAATAGCTTGTGAGACCAGACTACTTCAGAACTTAAGAATATATAGAGAATATGTACCAGAATGTTTTGAATATTCTATATCTTGTCTGTCTGTCTGTCTGTCTGTCTGTCTGTCTGTCTGTCTGTCTGTCTGTCTGTCTGTCTGTCTGTCTGTCTGTCTGTCTAGCTATCTATCGTTCTGTCAATTGTTCTATCTATCTTACAGAAATAGGGGAGAGTAGACATAATATTTAGAACTAGGCATGAAACTACAGTTTTCGTTTGACACATTACAATATGTCACTAAGAAATAATAACCTTTATTTTTAATAATTTTTTTATGGCAAACCGGACCATAAGAAATAATCATTAGTGTTTAGCACAGTATGAGTCTAATATTTAATTCCTAATGGTTTTAAAAGTGTCTCAAATAGTCTAAAATAAAAAAATCTATCTATCTATCTATCTATCTATCTATCTATCTATCTATCTATCTATCTATCTATCTGTCTGTCTGTCTGTCTGTCTGTCTGTCTATCTATCTATCTATCTATCTATCTATCTATCTATCTATCTATCTATCTATCTATCTATCTATCTATCTATCTATCTATCTATCCATCTATCTATCTATTGTATGTAATTACTGTTTTCTCAAGAAAATGAAATGTTATTTTTTAAGAGTAAATATGCACCCCTTTCCATTTAGCAAGTTTACAACGAAAACAAAAAAGCTGACTAAATATGGAATTAAATTATATTACATTGAAGCGAGTTGTTATTCACATACTAATAATAATGCTAATATAATACAGTTTTCTCACAACACTATTTACATTTGCACAAATGTTAATACATTTCTCAAAACAATTAGTACAAACTACAAAACCTAGTTGATAACCTGCAAAAGCGTGTCACATGCTCAAAATGGAGAGCTCATTCCTCAAAAGCAAGTATTGATATCAATGAAAGTGTCAGTGTCATCAAGATGAAAAGTCCTGACACCATTGTTTATGAACAAGATAGTCAGATGGCTTTGCCATGTTTTCATTATGACAGTTTACTCAAATTTTGGTGACCCTTCCTGAAAATGCTCAAGACAGCACTATATACTATTTGCACAGCTATTTAAAAACTACAGTAAAGTTAGACGTCAATGTATTTAGTGAGGTATCTGAGTACAAGACACTGAATATGTATGTTTCACATTTTTACTGCATATGCTCTTTGCAATTCTAATTTATTCACAGCTTTGTGCAAAAGAATAAATACACCCTTATTTACAAGCATAAACTTCCTTTGGGTAGAGCTGAGCACAACTGTAAACAATATTGCAGTACATATTGGAACTGAACCTACAACACACATCGATCTGTAAATCATTCATCAAATTGTTCAATTTAAAAGACATTTTCAGAAAAAAAAGATTACATTTTTTATCAAATTTGCTTGACAGATTTTGACAACTATTCAACATTTTTGTGTAATGTAATAAAATGAAGACTTTTTGTTTGATATGGAATGACTATTCAGCATTCACAAGTTTAGTTAATTTTGACTGACATGACATAAGCAAATGATATTGTTATAAACAGCAGAGAGTTGTATGAAAGCAATTGATGCATGTCCAAAAGCATTTGCAATTTGTTGGAAGGAATGAGAAACTGCTACTCTGATGTGCACAAATGACTAATTGTTTTGAGAAATGCATCAACTGTTATGCAAATGTAAATAGTGTTGTGAGAAACACACCAAAGCGACTGAGAAAAACTGTAATAATAATGCTCATATAATAACAGTAATAACAACAATAATAATAGAAAATAAATAATAATAATTATTAGTAGTAGTATAAATTAAACAGCTCGCACTAAATAAAGTTCATTAGTTCATTGCACTAAAAGCACTACTCACAGATTACTTGCATATTAAGTCAGAATAAAAAAATCGAATAAAAGAAAAAATAAAGAAAAGAAAAAAAGAAGCAATTAAAATAAATAAATAAATAAATACTGTTGAGGGCATAATTATTAGCCCTCGTGAAATATGTATTATTTTTAAAAGATTTCTTAAGTGATATTTAATGGGGCATGAAAATTTTCACAGTATTTCCTATATTTTTTCTTCTGAAGGAATGTTTTTTTTTTTAAACAATTTTAAGGTCAGTATTATTAGTCTCTATTTTTTCAATTTGCAGTTTAGGCTGATTACTAGTATTTAAAAAAATAGCTAGTAAAATATTATGTTCTGTCATCCTGGCAAAGATCAATGAAATCAGTTATTAGAGATTAAATATTAAAACTATTAATCAACAAAGATTTACAGAACATTAAATCAGTAAAACAGTAAATCTGCAATATGACAATCATTGTGTTATACCCATATCTTCCTCTTAATGGAATAACAGCTGCTTTATATTGTTTCCCGGCAGTGTTGAGCAGTGGTGATCAGAGTCTGAAGTACCTGCCATCATCAGTGCTTTGACACACTCCACTCGACCCTGCATAGCAGCTTTCATCAGAGCGCTGAAACCATGGCAGTTCCTCTTCTCGATGTCAAGCCCAGGAAAATAGTTGAGTAGGTAGTTACAGATTGTGATGTGACCTGCAATTGTTTAGGCGAATAATGGAGATTCATTCAGCAACCTTTCTAGGGCACTCCGCAATTCAGCTCCAGTATTTGGAGAGATTTTTTTTAAGCGCTGAAACACCATGACACTTTATGACAGTAATCGAAATGTAAATATGTGCAGGTTTGGATTGAATTAGAGATGATTGAGTGTTCTTACCCGCCTGGGAAGCAGTGATGAGTGCTGTGTTGCCCTCGTTGTCTGACCAGTTCACATCCAGATGAGGACACTGGGAGAGAGCCATCACTACATCCACATAGCCTTGGTAGCACGCCACTATTAGTCCAGTCTGCAGGGTAAACAAAAACACACAAGGCTTTACTGTCAAGAAGTTTCCAACCTCGACAGGAAAATTCAGTGGAACTACACTTGGTAAATCTGAACTAAAAAGCACACAGATTTCACGATTCAATTTGGATTTGGAAATATATCAGGTACAGTTCATACCAATTTTCCCTATACGTCTCTCTTAAAGGGATAGTTCACCCAAAAATAAAAGTTTACTCACCATTTATTTATCTTCATTTGGTTTCAAACCTTTATGAGTTTCTTTTTAACACAAGAGAAGACCTTTTGAAGAATCTTGGAAACGTGGTAACCATTGACATCCATTTTAGAGGAAAAATACTATGGAAGTCAATGGCTACGATTTTCCACAATAACTTATTTTGTGTTCAACAGAAGAAAGACAGTCTTGGAACAAGTGCAGGGTGATTAAATCATAACAAAACTAATAGGTGAACTGTCTTTTTAATTAAAGCCCCATTATGTTTTATCTTGTATGCGTACATGCATACATACTGTACTTTGAAAGAAATATATGTTAAATTGTGTCTGTTCATTAACTTAATCATAAAAACAAGGTATACATTAGATTAAAATTACAACAGAGTCTTAAGTAATTAATTAGCTTTTTACTAACAATCAATTTATTCAATATAATTATTATATGTATTATACTTATAATATGTTCTAGTCATGGAAACATTCAACTCATGGAAATTGACTGGCTTGGAGATTAAGTTAAAAGACATTATATTATTGAAGAGGGAAAGTTAAACATTTCACATGTTTGGCCATCTGTCGCGTGTTATTTTGTGTTGCTGAGACTTTAAACAAACAGAAAACATATGAATCATAAGTAGGGCCAGATGGAATCTGCGGACATTTTTTGCTATTTCTGCACGGAACTTTGTTAAAAATCTGCAGATTTATGCAGAATGATTTTGGGAGTATCATAACTAAAACCTTAATATATGAAACTAAAAAGTAGTCCATTTTTAACTTGTATTTAATGTTTACAATGCAAATCCAATGAGATCCACTTATTTGGTAAACAAAGCAAGTCTCTCATATAATATCTCTACAAAAAGACAGAAAATAATACTTAAACTATATTGTAAATAAATCATATAAATATTTTCATATTAGTCGATGATATTACTGTAATTAATTTAAAAAATGAATAAATATAAATTGAAACCCATTTACACAAGTAAATAAACAGAATCAATGATGGCTTAAAAATCTGTGGAATTCTGCGTGCGCAGATTCCGTGTGGGCCTAATCATAAGCAAGTGTTAATTAACTTATTTATTTTTAATGCAGTGATTTTAAAAGATAAGATAAAAGTTTAACCCCTTAAATGTCACTTAAATTTACATCACTTTTTTGCAACTAGTTCTAATCCAATCATGACAAACTGTATATCATTGGAAATTTTCAAGATTTCTGAATAAATATTTTACCACAGTTTTTTGTAACGTTTGAAGAGTAATAGATTAAAAAAACCTTTACTGTCACCCTACAACCTGTGTGACCATTTAAGGATGCTTTTTTAAACCATAACATTTTAGTCTAAACATAAAGCAATCATGATAAACTATAAATTATTTGAAAACATTAACATTTCTGGTTTCCATATCTGCTTTTATCTGGACATATCTGGACTGATTTTTGATAGATATTACTGAGCAACAGTCATTTATTAATTTGCAACAAGGATACTGGTCAGAGTCGTAAAGCATTACTTTGCTACAGCAATCCACATGTAAAATTTGGTTTAGATGTTTTTTAGAGACCAAAATGAACTTAAATGGCCCATACTATAGAATTTCATGTCTATTTTACAAATATTGTCAAATGTATGAAAAAATACAGTTTATATAACTCAAAACATAGGGGGTGCCCATGTATGTTTACCAATGGAAACTGGAGGTCATCTGGTTGTCATGTCTGGTACTGCAACCAAACAAAATCTTACAGAAAGCTAATTTTTTTAAATTTAGAATATAATTTGGTCAGATATTTAGCTTTAATTTTCTGTCAATTTTAATCTAAAACATGTTTGTAATATACACATTTCCTGCATTATATATTCATGTACATTCATCGTTTTATAATTTTCATAAACATAAAGGCACGTAACTTTTGTTTAATTTAACTTCTTGAATTTTTTCTGACATCTGTCTTCTTTAAAATGAGACCAACCTTAAATCTGTGCACCAAAGCGTTGAAGATTGGCAATCATTTAAGTTGAACATGAGTTTCATGTCTATGTTCAAAAAGTGAGGGCGACAGTTAATGTGTTAAAGGATTGATTTTAGATTTCAGTATCCATACTGACCAAATGAATATGAACTCTATCAATTTGATAACTGACCAAAAAAAAAATCACAACAACCACTGTTCGGTTCAGTTTGCTCAGATTTACAGTAAATGTATTTTAAACATTCTACTTTATTACTGAGCTGGGGTGAATTCAGGACTTTAATCGGACCTGAAGTAGCAGCTTCAAACCTGAATGTGTGCAGAACTGCAATTAGGTGATTTCACAGTGTTACTGGCAGAATGTTTTTTTTCTTTGAGGGAAGGAGGGGGGATTTACTGAAGGCCGCTGGCATGCCTGTTTCTCTTTTCACAGGCAGTGTGGAGGGGAGTGTCAGCAGCCTCCTCACACTGAAGCACAGCTGGAGGCTCAGGACTATAAATAAACTCTGGACAAGCTCATTTTACGCGGCTATGACAATAGGAAGAGATGCTTCCAGTTGATGCATGCCAGCCAGGTGTGTGTGTATTAGGTGAAACGTGTCGTGATGTTCCCAGGCTATTGTACACAAACAACTGTAAGTGAGCAATCTGCTGGTTAATTCCTCTGAAAAGTGTGAACACTGTGGCTCTGTGGTGCTTATCAAACATTTCTCTGTTTGAGAATCTCAACACCTAACATTGAACCATTGGTGTGAATTTGGGGCAAGACTGTTAAGGAATAAACCAGATACCAGGAAAAGCTGAAATATTCTTTGGGTCTGATTCACCGGTATTTCCAGGGATTGTTTGTGTTCATTTGGACAGGGGAACTTCTCACTTTCATCTGTCATGTTCAAACTATTTTTGTAATAATAATAGTCTTGCTGTTAGTCAAATAACTTTGCCACTGTATCAGATTAGCAGTTTAATATATGTTTTTCAGTACACTTTAAGAGACTTGGCAGGATTCCTTAAGACCCTGGTATACATCAGGCAAAAATTACAGAATGAACTGGTCTGAAGTCATTTACAGTTTTTCTCGATTGCTTTGGCTCAGTTCTCGATTGAAATTTAAGGTTGAACAATAAGTTTAAATCTCTGAATAATTAGCATTTTGTTCACTTCAGATCGGTATTTTTTATTAATTTAAGCAAATTGCAAATGCTTTGGCGCATGTGTGCAAACAGTAATCACAATTGTCTGTAGTTTGGACAAAAAATAATTGCATACGGCTTGTTGATCCAAACTGATGAGTCAATTCTCATTTACACTGTCAAACTATTCACAATTTCTCAATCATTTTTCTTCATTTAAGCCATCACGCTAAAAACAATTTATTCAGCTATAAATCATTTGTATACGCACATGTTTACACCATAAATATCTGACATTGTTTATAATCTCTGCTAAATTGGTAAATGACCTCTAATTGCAATACAATTTGCATCATATATTTAACCAATCAAGTTTAGAAGCATATATATGTAGATTGTCCAAAGCACAACCTCAATCATACCTTTTTTTTTTAATGGAGAACTTCCACAATCCTGAACTGCAGCAACATGATTGTGGAAGAGCAATTGGAAGACTTGTAATCAGAGCGACAGGATGTCCATCAAGAATATATTTTTTCAACAAATATCAGAATTGTTTAAAACTTTAATTTTTATTATTTTCATGGTTGACTTGACTGTCATAGTAAAAAAAACAACTGATCATTTTGTGATCATACGATGACAAATACATTTTATGTTCTGGTGTCCTTGGCCAAACTACTGACACTATAACTAGGTTTTGAAGCATAAATTAAATGTTTTGGGAGAACTACATTTTTCAGAGATGCAATAAAGTTCTGAAGTTCCAGCAAACAGTTTTGAGATTTTCACTCACAGTTTAGAGAATGTTAAGACTGTTTTGATAAATTGTGCCAAAGCAATTGAAAAAAACTGTAAAATAAAGTCAAGCCAAAACGAAATTATAGGAAATGAATTTAAAGGTGCAGTATGTAAGCTTCAAACCCAGTGGTTGAACTAGGTATTGCATCCTGGTTTAAAACACGCAAGTGCAGGTTGCCAGATTGACGACATCATCAGCAGCTATCTATCGAGCCTAAAGGCTGATTTAAGTCATGTTTTAAACAAAAGCAACGGCACATGATAAAAGGAATATTTTCCATACTAAAATGAGTTTTTAATACCTAAAAATGTATGTTTTAAAAATAACATTTATTATTTGCTATTTAATAACAACTCTGACTCTGCTTCTTGTTTTCGGGGTCTGCTACTGTCCATCGGAAATCACAATTTGGTTGCAGACACATACTTTGAGAGCCTTCCTGACTGACTGAATGAGTGCATGGACTACACTGTTTTCCACCAAGGCAACCCGGGGTGCTGAAATATAGTTGGCTGAACTGTCATTGGGTGAATTAAAGGGACCATTATCATTGTCATTGGGTGAATTAACGCACATTTTCAAAGCAGAATATCTGACTTTAGCATTGTTTTTCAGTTAAACAATAATGTTCACTTAGCATGTTTCTTAAATATCTGCTTTAGAAGAGACAAAAACTTACATACAGCACCTATAAAAACAACTTGCCAAAGTAAACTTTCCACAAAAGTTCACTTCAGCTAGTATATGCCATGATTATAATAGCCATTGTTAATAACAGTTATGATAGATCCAAAAACAGCTACAGAAAATCTGCCATTTACTAACTTTTTTATTCAAATTTGTATGTGCATTTTAGGATGTTGAATAAAACAGTGCTAGATGGAAATGCCAACATGGGGATAAATGTAAAAATGCACTAGAAAAACACTTACAGAATAAATATAGATGCGTATGTACACTGAAAAAAAGTGTTGCATGCAAAACTGTTGCAAACTATTTATTTGTGTTCAATTTAAACAAACAAATTAAATTGAGCAATGTTCAACTTAATTTGTTTGTTTAAATTCAGCCCAAATAAATTGTTTACAACCACTTGACAAAAAAAAATGTAGTAAATCCAAGGAATCATCTTTGAATCATTTTTTTCAGTGTAGTAAGTTGTGTGGTTTTGCCTCAGCACATAATATGATTGGATAACTGAACTTATTAGCGCACAGGTCAGTCACATGGTCTCAAATCTTATATTAATATATTCCTTTTTTAAATATGACAACCATTGTTATTGTGTGTAGCAATATACAACACTTTTAATATGTAAACAAAGAGCAACAATAGTTTTCCTACTTGTGGGAAATGTGAAGCAATTTGCATTGCAAAACATTTTATTATTTTATTAATAGGCCGCCAGTTTCTCAGGAAGTGATGATGATGTGTTTTCAAATGTTTAACTTAACTATAGTGTTATTTTTACACTAGTCATTTTTCTTAGTCTGCATTTTATGTCAAATAGACTCAACTTGGTTTTAATACAAATGTAGACATGTGTTGGGGGTAATCTGTGGCCTGGTTGATTCTTAAAATAGAAAGGATTAGTCTTGTGAGCCACTGAATGAAAGAGGGGTTACAGGATTTGTCCTCCAGTTCAGCTTTGCCAATGAAGAAAATATATGGTATCTACGATGCTTGTAATTAAAGCTTTGCATATCATATTTATGGGTGTAAAATGCAAAGGATATTCTGCTCCCAATGAGTACTAAATAATTGTTTAATTTTGAAACATTAGGTTACTTAAAGAGTTTTTACTCTCCAATTTCAGGATAACGAGTGATATACTGTATGACAGACTGGCACCACACACACAAAAAAAAAAAGAAATACTGAAACAGAAGCTGGCCTAAAAAGCTGTGACTGGATCAAGTTGGCCTGGATTTGATAATATCATGTCAGTCTGGCTGTGAAACACTGGAGTCCCTGAAAGCAGGTCAGTGGGTAACACTCATCCACAGATGTTCAGTTCAGTCAATGACTAGATATTACATCAACGCCGAGCTCAAAGTGATTCTGACGCATTCATCAACTGGAAAGCCCTACCTGCACAGCGGTGTCTAAATTAAATGCTTCGAATCTGCCAGAGAGTTGTCAGTTATGCTGGCTAAATTTATTTCCCAGCTAGTTTTATCAGTTGCTCCAGTTTAAGAGTATATACTGAAGTAAAATCAGCCTATTTCTTTTCTCCTGACACACATATTTGCAGTAAGTTCAACTCATCTCCTATAGCAATATTAGTTGCATGGTAAACAGGAAGTTAGGGGTCATGTGCATGTATGGGAGTAATGGAAAATACAGATGCACTTCAAAATACAGATGTTATGCATCCTGTAATGATATTAACATTTCACTCACAAGACGCCTTTAAATCACCAGCACTAGATATTTTTATGTTGCTTTGAAATGTAAGCTTGCCCTTATGATTCCATTAAAAGGTATGGATGTTATGCAACAGTTCATTCTAGTTGCAGTTTTGTGTTTTAAATGTGTATTGCACTGATTATGTTTGCAGCATTACATACCAGAACAATGTGTCTATAAACCATTCCAGTTGACTTTTTGCCTAGAGCAAGAGACTGAAATGTCTGAATGGTGCAACACTGTTGTGGTATGGTTGTTAATACCAGGTGGACTGGTCTAAGTACAGTATTTCAGAAGCTGCTGATCTACTGGGATTTTCATGCTCAAATATCTCTAAGACTTACAAAAAATGGTCTGAAGTGAGCAGCAAAATGTCTTGTAAAAGCCAGAAGTCAGAGGAGAATGGACAGATTGGTTCAGGCTCATCAAAAGGCAAAAATAGCACAACATATGAGCATCACTGAATGCACAACACTAAAAACCTTGAAACACCTGAGCTACAGCAGCAGTAGGGCATACCTGTGCCGCTCCTGTCAACTGAAAACAGGAAACTGAATTAGACAACAAAAGATTGAAAAAGTTTGCCAGGTCAAATGATTTCTCAATTTTTGCAGTAACATTTAGGCCAAATCCCAATTCTACCCCTTAGCCCTTCCCCTTACCCCTACCCAGGCTCGGCTCCACTGGGAGGCCAGGGTGGGCCTGGCCCACTCAATCAGGAGCTTGGCCCACTCTGGCCCCAAATCAGATTTGAATTTTTTTGTGATGCATTTTATAACTGAGACAGCAGCATACATACGATGTGACCATGAGCTTTAAAACATGTTTTGAAATAAACATTAAATAATAATTAATAATAATATTAAGACTTTTTAAAAATCACTAAATATAGAAAATGGTATGGAATATTTTTTCAAAGTATCATCTCAGACATTCCAGAATCATGACAATACTAGTTACAGTTATTGTAAAGATTTTTATATGCAGTAAAAGCAATATGGGTGATTCTTTTGCATTGTATAGTTGACATTTTTTTAAAAGAATAAAACTCTTTAAAAACAGCTATTTTTCCAGTATCTTATTGAAAGCATATTTATTTTTAAAATTCAGCAAACATAAATGATTAAATGTTTTATTTTTAGATAAATAAATGGTTTTTTTATATTGTTTGTGAACTCTGTTATGGATGAATTTAGTAATGTGTAGAAATAACAATAAATCATGGCAAGAAAAATTATTATGGGTAGTTACTAAATTGTAACTGAATAGACCGTAACAATGCTTTATATATATACAGTTGAAGTCAGAATTATTTGCCCCCTGAATTATTAGCCTCACTGCTTATTTTTTCCCCAATTGCTGTTTAACAGAGGGAAGATTTTTTCAACACATTTCTAAACATAATAGTTTTAATGACTCATTTCTAATAACTCACTTTGCCATGATGACAGTAAATAATATTTGACTAGATATTTTTCAAGACACTTCTATACAGCTTAAAGAGACATTTAAAGGCTTAACTAGATTAATTAGGTTAACTAGGCAGGTTAGGGTAATAAGGCAAGTTATTGTATAACGATGGTTTGTTCTGTAGACTATCGAAAAAAATATATAGCTCAAAGGGGCTAATAATTTTGACCTTAAAGGGGTTTTTAAAAAAATAAAAACTGCTTTTAATCTAGCTGAAATAAAACAAATAAGACTTTCTCTAGAAGAATAAATATTATCAGACATACTTTGAAAAATTTCCTTGCTCTATTAAACATAATTTGGGAAATATTTTAAAAAGAAAAAAAAATGGGGGGATAATAGTTCTGACTTCAACTGTATGTATATATATATATATATATATATATATATATATATATATATATATATATATATATATATATATATATATATATATATATATATATACCCTCATTTTGTGTGTTCATGTGAAGGGGTAGGGGTGTCCCAATTCTCTTTAGCTTGAAGGCGTAGGGCTAAGGGGAAGGGGTAGATGTCCCTTCGAACTGAGATTTTTCAGGACCACACTCGAAACCAAGGGGTAAGAACATTTCCCAGAATACACTATCTACACCATCTACAATAGCAGCATACTGTAGCTGCACCCGGAAGTAAGGAGATCCACAAATTAGTATTTTTTTTGTCATTATAACAAATTTTTACAAGCAAGCAAGCACATGTTTTAAACCTCTAAATTTCGCTATCTCTAATCCATAATAGTAACTCCTGTATTGTAGTGCCACATTCTGACACTCGATGACCTTGTCAGAAAAGTCTAGTGGCTGGGAATGACCTTTTTCCAGTGTCTGGTATAATTTTAATGTTGTTTTTTGTGTGTTTGCATAGATGAATTTGGCCAGTGTGTAAATGCGCAGTACAGTTATGAGCTTATTGCCACATTATATCGTTATGATATCATTGCCTTCAGTGATTTCCTGAAGATAAATACCAAAAAAATAACGCAACTGGAATAAATACAGCAGTCACGATCGTCTGATCTCATATGAAGCAAGAGATCGCGATGACATATCATGACCTGTGCAAGTGCTGTAGTGGTGTCCCATTTCTTAGGGGTACATTTTAAAGCATTTCCCCTTCATACTCTGTTTCAAGGGCCAAGGGGAAGGGGTACAGAAATAGAATTGGGATTGGGCCTTAGATGGTAGTGTCAGAATTTGGTATACAGAGCATGAAAGCATATGTGCCGCTTAGTATCAGGCAGTTGGAGGTAGGGCTGCACAATATATCGTTTCAGAATTGATATCACAATGTGATTATTCGCAACAGTCACATTGCAGGATATGCAATGTTGAGTTTGTATTATAATTTATAATTTGCATGCATTTTTAATGCCTGTAATTGTAGAATGGATTTAAAAGCATTCAGGTATAAGAAATTGCACCATTTGTGACCTTAACTACTTTTTTTATTATTAATTTTATTGAATTATTTTTTTATTTTTATCATTCAGTATACAGAGAATGGAAGCATGTACAGTGCTTAATATGAGTACACCCCTCACAAATCTCCCATTTAAATTAATATTTTCTATAGGAAGCTGTTAAGTGAGCAATCCGTGTTATATTTGCTACAATGTTACATTTGCTGAACAATGTTATATTTGCTAATCTAACAAAGTATCTTATTGGACGTGTATCTTTGTGGGGGGACATTTTCTTGACATACTTTGTGACCATTAGTGCCAACTTAACATTGTTATTGTTGTTGACTGTCTATTCCTTTATGACCACAGTGTACCCATCTAGTGCTGGCTTCTTCCTGTAGAACTAGCAGAACACACTCAAATCATCTCAAAACATGAATATAACAATTAGATTACAATATCAAAAGGGATGTTCATGAAAGACATTAAAGAGACTTTATTAGTGCACGTTGTGAAGTTAGTTGATTATATATAGTATAAAAAAATTATAGAAATCCTCTAAAATAGTTATGATAAATAATCCTCAATAAAATCAATGAAAAATGGGAGGAGTGGCTACATTGCAGAGATGTGTCACTTTGCTCACAGTTGATTGGTTGAAAGCTGTGCATCGTTAGATACCAAATGCAACAAAGGACAAGCTTGATGTGATTGAAGTCGAGCTGCCTTCAAAGCAAACTGAAAATTCACTGGCTAACTAACTAAACTGGCTTCATTGTAGGGCTGCACGATTAATCAAAAAAAGACCGCGATCTCGATTAAACCCCACACACGATCTTAATTCTGCTTTTCGATTCTGCCAATTATATTTTCAAGGTCAGTAGAGAAGAGTAAAGTCTAGATTGGATATGCAGCCAGCCGGAAGAGCAATATGCACATCAATATAGCAGCATTTTTTTATGACACTGTATAACAATAATTAATACTTTTACAGTACTGTGACAGTTAAGTTTAGGGTTGGGGTGGGAAAAGACATTAATAAAATACAATAAATGGGAAATTTTATAAATAATTTACGTTAACTTTGGCCGCAACCATATCCGATCTAGCAACAACCGTAGAGAACCATAAAAGTGGTCGCACAAGTCTACCGTTGGCGCAATAGCCTAGTGGTTAGTGCGTCGACATATGGTGCAGTAGCACGTCAGGGCGTCACGAGTTCGAATCCCGGCTCGAGGACATTTCCCTACCCCCCTCTCTCTCTCCAACTTCGCTTCCTGTCCTAAATACTGTCCTATCTAATAAAGGCAAAATAGCCAAAAAATAAATCTTTAAAAAAAAAAAAGAGTCCCATACTGTATTTGTAAGGTATAATTCACCCCAAAATCTCATTTGTGTCTTCATGTAATGATGTATTTGTGACAGCAAAATCACGTATGAGCTGACGCATTTTATTACCGAGAGGATGCCCACCAATGATGTCTACTTTAGTGAACAGAACCTGCATAGGTCATGAATAACAGGTAATAAATTCAGTATGTTTCACAGAGCAATCGTTTGGGAGCCACGTGGGAAGTATGATTTGCATGTAATTTTTTTCCTCAAAGTAACGGCAGCCATGACATGAGCTGCCCTCGGTAGTGAAAGCGAAACCGAAAGCATACACATCTTTTATATGATCATATCGCATTTTAGAGTTGTGATTATCACAAGCATTTGATCTGTTTTTTCTTTCATAGCAAACACAAAGTGTTGTGCATGAAAATAAATATTTACTGGGTCAGTAGAAGTACTCTAACCTATATAATATAAATGTATAAAATGGAAGATGGGCTCTGATAATGCCAAATGTTTCATTTTACCAGTGAAAAAAGGGTCTAATAATGTTAACAATGACAAATGACAAGCATATGTCTCGAACATAATAATTCAACTTTCAGAATTATGAATTAGTTTTATTCTGATGTCATCACTTTACTGTGAATTAACAACCATTAATTAATAAATCTAATGTTCAAGTCCACCATTCCAAATCTATACAAAATTGAGCATTTTAACCAAGCGGCAACCTCCCGCTCTGCCTCGGGAAGCCAATACGGAAGTAACTGAAACTGCAATTCATTAAAATTCCGCTAGTCCTGGCTCCATAATAGAGCAAATTTTAATTGAGCCCACTGTTAGAATGGCCAACTATACAACAGAAAAAAGGTGTTTACAGCCTGGTACAAAGAACGATTTTGGTTCATATAGCTATTATTACCCTCCATGACAACTGTGAGGGGGGTGAATTTTTTTATAACTCATCCATTTGCTTTATATAAGGTTATATTAAGTTTGCATAATTAAGGGCGTGGCCACTTGAGTGACAGCTAGGTCTCGCTGGTCGCCGTCACTTCACCTCAGCTGAATCCGGCAGATTAGCCACTGATCTCGGCATATTCATCGTATTTTCTTTTGTTTTATGTGGCTTTACACAGTCAGTTGCCTTTTGGACTTATTTCCTACAATTATCAGATGATATGGGATGCTGTGTGCATTTAATTGTGCTCACAAACCATTCACGTGGCCTCCGTTTCCCATGTGAGTAAAGTTATATACTTGTATACCATCTCTATAAATGTATTTGTTTTATTTAAGATCATTTATCATTTATAATGTTCTTTAGAGCTGTAAAGCACTCCAGAATGTGACAGATTGATTAGCTGTAGGCTCTAGAACAGTCATCTGAAGCGTTGTCATACAGTGTTATGCTGGAGTTCATCAATAGTCTTGCATTTACTAACACAGAATATATTTAAAGTGTTTGGAAGTAATTTGCGTTTTCCTCCTGTAGAAAAACGTCATAAGAACAATGTTTAGTGGCTCAATGTATTACTACAGTGTTTTTAAAAGTCTAAACACTTTATTGATATAGTGTACAGCCAAGCACATGTGGTCAGAACACAAACAAGTCGCAGGTAATGAAGTATTAAGCGTTTCTCCCAAAGTAAAGTCTGTCTGCCAGGTCTAAGCAAAGTGATAGCAGGTGTCTGTAACTCCGCTCACTCTCCACCTCTTTGCCCTTGTTTGGTATCCCACCGTGGGTGCGATGACGTGCTAACAAAATGGCGACGGTTGGTCGCGCCTACTTGTAGCTTCTTTTGTGCTCTTTAGAAACCTATGGGTGACGTCACGGGTACTACATCCATATATTTTACAGTCTATGATTTTAACCAACAGTAGAGCTACACACATAGACCTAATATTATTATTGTTGTTTTACCATATGCTTGAGAATAACAATATTAATAGCCTACTCTTATTAAACTTTATTTTACTTCTACAAAATCGTGAGAACATCATGATCATGATTTTAAGCAAAAAAAAAATAAAAATCACGATTCTCATTTTAGCCAGAATCGTGCAGCCCAACTTCATGATATAGGCACCAACACATTTCTATATCCACACCATTATGAATTTAAGCAAATACATACACCTTTTTTTTGCCAAGTCATTCAGTGCAGGAAGGGAGGAATCCAATGCACACTGACTAATGACCTTATTTACAGCATGACTCCATGCAGAGATGGTCTCAGATGAACAGAGCACATGCTGGAACTATTAGTGGGGGAAATCTTCCGCCTGTTGGTCTGAACTGTCCTGTATTGAAGAGTGATGAAAGCTGAGATAAGAGAAGAGCCTGTGTGAAGTGAAACTCCTGAAGTTCCTCAGAGCTCGTTCTCCTTGAGCCCTGTCAGTAAGGCTATGGGGAATGGATAAGCCATGCCATCGTATCAGCTGGAGTGTGTTGATTTCACACTTTCTCTAAAATCCACACTTTTAAGCTGTAATGTGATACATTCTGAACGGTCCAGGCCTCTCTGATGTCACTCTGAGACTCATTTTTGAGAGGAATGGCCCAGGTTTGTGTTGTAAACAGAAATTAGCAAAGGCTTTTTCTCGTTACAGAGCAACTCCATTATTAAACCCTCATGGCCATTTTTTACGCATTACTCGTCATATACACTTTGCACAACATGTGTTTTGCATTTAGTTTTATATAATGTAATTATCTCACAACACATGCTTTAGAGTTTGCCAGAAATAAACCTGAACTAAACTAACTGAACTTCTCACACTTGCAGACATTTTTAGTGCACAATTATAAAGCTAACACCTTCACACTACTATATACATTTTATAAAGTGTTGAGTTTAGTTTTATCAGTGTTATTCATCCCTAATACAAGATCTTGTGACAATCACAGCTGAAATAGGTAAAAATGAGGTACTTTATTTGTACCTTGAACTTTAAACAGTTTTGGCAGGCAACAAAGCTCAAATAAAATCCAAAAAAACAGCGTGGTCAGCTATTTTTTTTGAGTACCTCAGATTTTTACCATAAACATATAAGCAATTAATTAATTGCCCACACTCTTAGACTAACAAACAACTTGCTTTACAATAAAGTGTATACACCTATGTGTTACAATAAAAAATATGAAATCAAAACATTTAACAAGCTTTACTCATTCATTCATTTTCTTTTCGGTTTAGTCCCTTTTATTAATCAGAGGTCGCCACAGCTAAATGAACCGAAACTTTCCAGTGGCTGCCCTTCCAGCCGCAACCCAGTACTGGGATACACCCATACACTCTTGCATTCACACACATACACTACAGCCAATTTAGCTTATTTAACTCACCTATAGAGCACTGTATGGACTGTGGGGGAAACCGGAGCACCCGGAGGAAACTCACGCGAACATGGGGAGAACATGCAAACTTCACACAGAAATGCCAACTGACCCAGCCGGGGCTCAAACCAGCGACCTTCTTGCTGTGAGGTGCCATTGCTACCCACTGCGTCACTATGTCGCCTTAACAAGCTTTATTTACAATGTTTTAATAAAGCTTTATAATTATTTTTAATATCCAGCACATTTTATTTATAACATTATATCTCTTTGGCTGTTAATAGACTATACTCCCTATCAGCTCACTCATCAGTTCTTGGCTCATTAAGAATCAATCAATGTTTGAAGAAGTTGGTTCTCAGTTCATTGAGTTAGTGTGTTATTAACCTGGATTATTGTGAGTTTGGTAGATCCAAAAATAGCCACTCTGACTGACTCAAATGCCCCTTTGTCAATCCATTTCTTTAATAAATAGTTTGAAATGGTTTTGACCAATTACTTTTAGACTCGAGAAAAGTTTAGACTCGAGAATAATTCATTCACAAACTTGGCCACTGTTGTCACACACAACAGTAGGCTAATTCATTCATTCATTTCATTTTCGGCTTAGTCCCTTTATTAATCTGGGGTCGCCACAGCGGAATGAACCAACAACTCATCCAGCATTTGTTTTATGCAGCAGATGCCCTTCCAGCGGCAACCCATCACTGGGAGACACATACACACTTATTCACACACATACACTACGGACAATTTAGCCTACCCAATTAACCTGTACCACATGTCTTTGGACTATGGGGGAAACCGGAGCACCTGGAGGAAACCCACGCGAACGCAGGGAGAACATGCAAACTCCACACAGAAATGGCAACTGACCCAGCCGAGGCTTGAACCAGCGACCTTCTTGCTGTGAGGCGCAAGCACTACCTACTGCGCCACTGCGTTGCCTGTTTAGGCTAATGTCTGTGTGATAATGTTAGGTATCAGGAAAATACTTGTTTGTTTCCAAACAGAGTGGTGCAGGGATGGCATCAAAACCCAGAAGAATAAATAAAGGTATTTCTATAGAGTTTTATAATGGGGGTCTGTAGTAAACTTAACAATAACTGATTGTCTGCGCCGGGTTTTATCCAGTTACTTTTTAGAGTCATACTTTTAGTAAAACAGCTTTAAAATTCTCACTTATAGCATGGGTGTGTCTAATTTACACTGAAAAACAAAAACGTAATAGTATTTTCAAGTTTTGCTACACAAACCACAGGTTATTCAATTGAGAAATACCCCCCACCCCCCACCCCAAAAAATAAATAATTAAAATAAATAAATAAGTAAATAAACATGTTGATACCCTTTAATTATAGGCTAATTGTTATTTTTATAGGGAGCAGAACCACTTTAAAGACCATTTTGAGGGAAGTAAACAAAAACAATGGCACCAGCATATTTCCTATTTTATATTTTTAATTTCTAAAGCTTCTGAGAATCTAAAAAGAGTCACATATTGATAAATATTGTTATACACCCAAAAAGTTAAGGTAACTCAAACCATTTGAGGAAACCGATTGCTACAAACCATTTGAGTTAAAAAAAACTAATCTATATGAGTACTGTGAACTTACTCCATTTAAGTTGAAGTAATGGGGTATTTAATTAACTCATTACCTTCAACACTGAGTTCAAAATTCTTTACAAATGAGTAGAATTAACTTTCGGTCAATTTTGAGTTAACTACACTCATTTCATTTGATAAAGTTGACAGTTGACTGGAATTTTCATGGGTAAATGACATGACCACATAGAAATGGTCTATAATCTACTTTTACTATAACTACTCATTGGTTTGCACATGTTTAACTTTTTATTGAGTCCAAAAAGTTTCAATCTGACTGACTCAAACACCCATGATTCAGGCCAGTTGATAAAATCAATATTTCAGAATAGTTTGAATAAACGAATAGTTCAAATGAATAGTAATTCTGAAATCACTTACACATCCTCTGCTAATTCCAAACCTTTATGAGTTTCTTTCTTCTGTTAAACACAAAGGAAGAAATTCTGAAGAATGTTGGGGAAAAAACAGCCATTGGCTTAGTTTTTTCTATATGGATGTCAATGGCTGCTGGTTTCTACAGAATACCTTTTTTGTGTTCAACTGAAACAAGAAATGCGTAAAAGTTTCGTATTTAACACTGTGAGTAAACTGAGGAAATTGACATTTTAGGGTGAACTATCCCTTTAAAGATGCGTTAGAGAAAGATATTCATTCATGAACGGCATTGTTTCAACACACTTATACTATAAATGCTACATGTTTTGTTTGCTAAGTGTGGTATCTGTTTATTGCGACAACGTAGCGATTAATTCAATGCGTGTTTGATGATGGTAAGACACTTACTCTTTTGTTTTTGTCCGTCTCCCGAACGTCCTCCTCTGTGACACCTTGTCTAATCATGAGTTTCACTATCAGCGCGTTGTTGCCGCAGCACGCTTGAAAAAAGGACAGCGGCGCGGGACTCTCCGGTGAAGGGGTTCTCTCAGAGTCAGCAAAGTCATCGTCCGGTGGATAAAACGAGTCGTCTGAGGCGATGCTCCTGGTGTCCGGCAGCTCCGAGAAGTCATCCAACTCTTCGAAGTCATCGTTGTTCCCGTCAAACTCGCAGGTGCCGAGAAATTCATCATAATTGTCATCGCCCGCGCGGTCAGGTGATTCCTCCACGATGGTGGGACAGATCTGGCCGCTTTTAGCATGTTTAAGTGGTTTAACTTTACCTGGAGATGATCCTCCGCCATCCCTGCTGTCCGTTATCAGAACCATTTAACCCCTATAGGACACAATCCTCAGGTCATGCGGATCAAGCACTTCCCGGTCTCCTTCATCTGCATTTACGTGCGTTAAAAGCATAGATCTTAACGATGGTAATACTTTAAAAAAATAAACTTTCAAACTCCGAACTGAGGTTCAAATCTTCTCTTAGATGTCTTCGACGTCATTTTGCTCCTCTCGTGTAGTGCGCTGGTGTCTATGTAAGTTAAAAAATAACTTACCACAGTTTTAATCAGCTCATTTTAATGTCCTTTTCTGTCTCCAAAGCGCGGTTGTCAATGTAGAGTTCCTCACAACACCAGCAGACGATCGAAAACACGTGTAGAAACCGAAAACAAATCCAAAACACTATATTTGCCGGTCCCTGTAATTTGAAACCGTCTTCTGAATGTCGCAATTTGTTCCTCGCAAAAACTTTTTAGATATTGTGAGGTTCCCACCAAACAGTTTTGATAGTGAGGCGCTAGACATGCCCTGCGGAAGATGAGCAGAGAAGCAGACGCGTGCGCTTCAAAACTCAGCCTCCATAATCCGATTAAATGCGCGCGCGCTCTCTCTCTCTCTCTCTCTCTCTCTCTCTCTCTCTCTCTCTCTCTCTCTCTCTCTCTCTCTCTCTCTCTCTCTCTCTCTCTCTCTCTCTCTCTCAGTATTGCTTTATGTGTCAATGTGGGTCATAGCTAGCTATACAAATTAAAATACAACGCACATTTAATAGCCTATTACTATATAAAATAACATTTAGTTTTATATAATGTAATTATCCCACAACACATGCTTTAGAGTTTGCCAGAAATAAACCTGAACTAAACTAACTGAACTTCTCACACTTGCAGACATTTTTAGTGCACAATTATAAAGCTAACACCTTCACACCACTATATACATTTTATAAAGTGCTGAGTTCAGTTTTATCAGTGTTATTCATCCCTAATACAAGATCTTGTGACAATCACAGCTGAAATAGGTAAGAATGAGGTACTTTATTTGTACCTTGAACTTTATACAGTTTTGGCAGGCAACAAAGCTCAAATAAAATCCAAAAAAACAGCGTGGTCAGCTTTGTTTTGAGTACCTCAGATTTTTACCATAAACATAAAAGCAATTAATTAATTGCCCACACTCTTAGACTAACAAACAACTTGCTTTAAAATAAAGTGAATACACCTTTGTGTTACAATAAAAAATATGAAATCAAAACATTTAACAAGCTTTACTCATTCATTCATTTTCTTTTCGGTTTAGTCCCTTTATTTATCAGAGGTCGCCACAGCTAAATGAACCGAAACTTTCCAGTGGCTGCCCTTCCAGCCGCAACCCAGTACTGGGATACACCCATACACTCTTGCATTCACACACATACACTACAGCCAATTTAGCTTAATAACTCACCTATAGAGCACTGTATGGACTGTGGGGGAAACCGGAGCACCCGGAGGAAATTCACGCGACCATGGGGAGAACATGCAAACTTCACACAGAAATACCTAGAAATAGCTATATAAATTAAAATGTAACGCACATTTAATAGCCTACTACTATTTAAAATAACAGAAACATTTTCTATTTCATTTCACATAACCTAAGCAAAATGAGATAAACAGGTTAGTTAATCAAAAACGTACACTGTAAATAAAATCCTGGTTGCCTTGCAGTTTTAAGCTGAATCAAATTAACCTTGAGTTCATTGAACTTATGTTTAACTGACTTAAAACAGTTTGTGTAACTTATAAAATTAAGTTAGAACATGATTAACTTAGTTTAATAAGTTACACTGAATTAAAAACATGCTGTCAAGGCTAATTGATAATATTTTTATACAGTGTAGTCAGATTGCATTGGCTGAAATGTGTACAATGTATACATTGTTACTGTGTACCATGTTTTTGTGGCATCAGGACTAATAACAAGTGTATATGAGTATAATAACATGAGTATGACACAGCTATTGGCCTACAAATAGAAGGTGAATTATGAGGATATTGCCCATGCCCTTAAAGGCTTATGAATCATACAAATTAAATCAAGCAGAGCCAAAGGTGGGTTCGGGTGGTTTGAAAGACCAAAAGTTGGATTATTATTATAGCTTTAGATTTTTTTTCATTTTATTCAAATGGCCAAATTCTCAATGAGAAAAGTTGAATGTGCTGGCCAGTTTGTTATTCGCTGATTTGCCTAACATTTTTTGCTTTTTCTACGCAGAATTTTGCATCTACTAAAAGACAGAAAATATTACTTTTCAAACTGTATTGAAAATAAATCATATGAGCATTTTCATATTAGTCAATAATATTACTGAAATACATTTAAAACTGAATAAATATAAATTTACACAAAAAATAGACTCAATAATGGGCTAAAAATCTGCGGATTTCTGCATGTGCAGATTCCGTGTGGCTTCAATTTTTACTTTAAAACAAGTTTTAACAGATTTCTAAAAAAAATAATAAAAATAATGATAGATTATAATAAATTTGTGTTTTAAAAATAAGTATCTTTTTAATCGTCCTTATTCAAAATCTTAATAATTTTTATAAAACTACTATAAAACGTACAGTTTAAATGCACATTTGTAAATAAACACTTAAAATAGTAGGGAAAGCAATTTGACAAAATGGTAGGAAATATTTTTTGGTACATCAGAAAGTGTGGTTATGATAACCATCCGACAAGCTAATCCAGCAAAAATTAGTTAGAAATGAAAAAAAAAATTGTATAAAATGTCACTAAAATGCAATATTTATACCTCATAATTAAAGAGGCGAATACCTCTTTTTTTTAAGCTGGCTATACGGGCCTGATAGTGTAATGTTAAAATAATGTTTAATAACTGAGAGCGTGTGTGTGTGCTTTGCTTTTGGTTTTTGGCCTTTGGTAAGCTAGTTGTCATTCCAGGAAAGTGCAAAGTTTACTTCACAATCATCAAGGTTTTTTTTTGTTTTTTTTGATTCAGTGGGGAAGCCCCTGTGACAGTACCACACTCATTAATCATTTTTCCAACACTCGCATGTTTTTCTCTTTCACTTCTGTTAGGCATGACATCATCAGAAACAGTGGTCTTCAGACAGTTCGGAAAAACCATGGCTTGAAAACAAGCTCAGCACTTTCAGATTAGAAATTCATCTCTTCTCACCTATTTTTAGGAAAGTCCCACCACAAACACCTCTAAGCCACGCATTTTTGCTAATATGTGTGATCTATTACAAGCTCAGTCCTACACTCCCATTTCCTCGAGTTCTAAGATAAGTGGCATAATTGCTGTGACTAATTAGTGAGTCATTTAGCCCTGAACAGCTGGGAGCTTGGGCTTCGTCTCCTTCACTTGCAGCTGTGATCTTATCAGTCAAACATACGTACAGCACAGCAGTCCACTGCTTTGTGTGCTTGCGTTCGACCGTTAAACATCTGTGAAAGGGGAAGTACTGTAGTTTTTTGTAAACAACCAAAGTGTTCAGCCAAAAAGAGTCATTATTTAACTGCCATACAGCATGACTGTTGGCTTTACGGCCAGTGACAGATCTGTATTCACAAAGAATATCACGCTCCACTCTTAAAAAAAGGGTTATTTATTGTTTTTTTTTTAACCATTAAACTTAACAAACATGGAAACTTTTCATTTCATGTTGATATTGTGGGAAAAAAAGATCTTTATTATTATTATATAAAAACTGATATAAAGTGTAAAGAACTGTAAACTGTTATCGCAGTAATTATGTGTTGTTTGACTGCTTGTAACTCAGAACTTATACTGGCTGAAAAGATGAAAGACTAAATCTCTTTTTCTGTCCAATACAGATTTGAATGTAGTGCAATTGAAGGATGAATAAATATATGAAAATCATGATCATTTATAAGGTTGCGTGGGTGCTTGAATTGAGGTCATGAGCTTGTAATGATCAATTGTGCAGCTATACACTGAATGCGTGGCTAAAGTAGTGACACTTTAAGAAGAACCAAACAATTCAACATAGGCTTATTCTAAAATGTAGCCCTATATACATTTCTGGAGATGGCGAATTATGTAGCCAGAAGAAGTACATATGACGACAGGGTTCGAGCCTGGCAAAGAACGGTTCCAGAAAGCACGTAAGACAAAAACAGAAGCCAAAAAATAAAGTAAACAAGTAAATAACAGGATGAGAATGTGGTAAAATCTGAAAATCTGGTTAAAAAAATCAGACAAGGGCTTTTCTTTTTCTGGATTGCTTTTGAAAACGCTGTCGTTTGGGTTGAATGAAGTGGGTGGGTGGGTCAATCTGTGCTTTTGAAAGCAATATTGGTTGGGTTTAGGGAAGGAGGAGGGTCAGTCGGTCATTCTGTCAGTCAGTCATTCTGTCAGTTAGTCAGCCGTTCTGTCAACAGCAGCCTCTGGTGGATTTATGTGAGAACAGCAGGCACGAATGGCACTCGCAAGAGAAATTTAAGATCTCAAAAAGCATACACAGCGGCCTCTGGTGGATTGCAAAAAAACGTACCTCCTGGGACATATTTGGTGCTCTCCAGAAATGTATATAGAGGTATGTATTCAGAATGAGCCTGGGTTGCAACAATCATTCTTCTGTGACATTGTGGGAATTTTTTTTTATTGTAAAATACAAGCACACTATAGCGCACCATAGTCATTTAAAATTTGAATAATATCATGATATGAGTGTTAATGGGATTTTATCAGAAATAAAAGAGTTGCTTATTATCGACATGTTGCCAAACAGCACTCAAAACATTTTACACACTGTCAGGTTTAAGAGAATGAATTAACCTCATGTAGAGAGATGGAGCAACAACAGTAGTGTTAAATACAGCAATAGATATGATGAGTTGACAAGCATATGTGCAAAAAGAATAATGGATGTCAGCTACTGTACTTTAAAAATTTTTATCAAACATGATCAAAAAGACATTTTTATCAAACATTCACAAAAAGCGCAGACATATTTTGTCAAAATGTAATAATTATAATGTACTAATAATCATAATGTGAAAAAGTATTGTGTCCGACATCGAATCCAAAATCATAACAGGAGATACAATAAGTTAGGAAAGGGAGTCATTTTACCAACCCAGGCTCATTCTGAAAAAGTACCGCCATATACATTTCTGGAGAGCGCCAACTATGTCCCAGGAGGTACTTTTTTGCAGTTTTTGTTTTCGTGAATCCACCAGAGGCTGCTGTGTACACTTTTTGAGATCTCAAATTTCTCTCACAAGTGCCATTTGAGCCTGCTGTTCTTGGATAAATCCACCAGAGCCCACTGTTGACTGACTGACTGACCCACCCTCCTTCTTCCCTAAACCCAACTAATAGTGTTTTCAAAAGCACAGATTGACCTGCCCACCCACTTCCCTAAACCCAACCAACAGTTTTAAAAAGTAATCCAGAAAAAGAAAAGCCCTCGCCTGATTTTTACCATGTTTTCAGATTTTACCACATTCTCACTGTTATTTACTTAGTTTTTCAACTTAGTTTTTTGTCTTACCTGCTTTCTGGAACCATTCTTCACTCACTCAAACCTGGTCATTGTTGTCTACTCCTCGCTGCATCTCAAGTTCATCGACGTACACGGCAAACTACTGGACAAACTGGCAACAGCGGGAAAGTTGTCCATACAGAGGCAAGCTGTTAGCCTGTAAACGCGAAAAGGAACGGTGACATACCGCCCCGTAGCGTTCGTTTTGAAGACGAAATGCAGCCATACGTACTTCTGCCTACAATATTCACGATCTCCAGAAGGGCTACGTTTTCAGAATGAGCCTATGTTGCTTTTTAAATATATGTTGCATTTTAATGAGTCTATGTAGCATATGGTGATGTAATTGCTGAAAATTTTTATTAATAGAAAAATGATACATTAAACATCAATTAAAAATTTCATTTTCTTCTATTTTATATATATTTACGCATAATTTAAATGTTTACACATTTTTCCCAGAAAGTACTCACAAGAAAGTGTCTGGTGCATATGGAAAGAAAAAGTGAATGTCTACAACAGGTGGTTTGTCAAGCCTACTCACTATTAAATATTTGAGTGTGTGCATATGTAAATGTACATGTACAAACACGTGGAAACCAAAAACAAATTCAAAAAACTATATTTGCCGGTCCTTGTAATGTGAAACAGTCTTCTGTATGTCGCAATTAGTTCCCTGCAGAAACCTTTTATGTAAACGCACATGTAAAAAGAGAAGTAAAATTGGGCAGTGCCAAAGATGATTTTGAAATGGATGCATGTATATTCTATAAAACTGAAGAATCCTTTAGAATAAACTAAACCCACGCGGCTCATTGGCTGCTTCAGCTTAAGCAATTACATTAGCTCAGCACTCTGGCCTGCTTAGGTTAATAAATCCCTAGGAGCCGATCAACAGAGAAGAACTTCATGCTGAGTAAAAGTTAATGTGGGATCCTTGACCAACAAGCTTTGATATTAACTTTTTAAAGGTTAATGTGTCCCTATCAAACAACGATTTCTGAGGCTGTTGCTAATTCAAAATGGCTGAAAGATTTAAACAACAACCTTGTTAAAGGGACAGTTCACCTAAAACGTACACTTCTGTCATGATTTGAACTTCTTGTTGACCCCAAAAACAGATTTTGAAGAAAGCTTCAAACTGATAAACATCTTCTATAGTATTTGTTTTTCCAACTATGAATATTGTTGGCTGCTGGTTCATCCATTTCTTCATTTTGCTTTGGCTTAGGCCCTGATTTATCAGGGATCACCACAGTGGAATGATCCACCAACTATTCTGGCATATATTTTACAAAGTGACCATTTCAGCCACCACCCAGTACTGGGAAACACCCATATACTCTCGCATTTACACACACTTGTACACAACAGCTAATTTAGTTAATCCAATTTACCTACACCGCATGTCTTTGGACTATGGGGGAAACTGGAGCACCTGAAGGAAACCTACACAGGGAGAACATGCAAACTCCACACAGAAATGCCAACTGGTCCAGGCAGAACTCGAACCAGCGACTTTCTTGCTGTGAGGTGGCAGTGCGAACCACTATGCCATTCAACTTTTTTCTAAATATCTTCTTTTGTGTTCTGCAAAACTTATATAGATCTAGAACCACTTGAGAGTGAGTAAATAGTAAGTACATTTTCATTTTGGCTAAACTATCCCAAAGGATAGTTATCCTTTATCATCAGAAAAAAAGGACTGCTAATCTACAAATACCAACATAGGCTCATTATGGAAACGTAGCCCTATAAACATCTCTGGAGATCGTGAATAATGTAGCCAGAAGTACATATGGCTGCATTTCGTTTTTAAAACCATTACTACGGTGCGGTATGGCTCCTTTTGGTGCTTACCAGCTGACCACTTACCTCCTTATGGACTGCTTTCCTGCTGTTACCAGTTTGCTCAGTAGCTCGCCATGTACGTCGGTGGACTTGAGATGCAGAGAGTTGACCGTGACGACAGGGTTTGAGTCCAACGAAGAACAGTTCCAGAAAGTGGGTGAGACAAAAGCAGAAGCAAAAAATTAAATAAACAAGTAAATAACAGGGTGAGAATGTGGTAAAACCTGAAAACATGGTAAAAATCAGCCAAGGGCTTTTCTTATTCTGGATTGCTTTTAAATAATTGGTGGTTTGGTTCAGGAAAGCGGGTGGACGGGTCAATCTGTACTTTTGAAAACACTATTGATTGGGTTCAGGGAAGGAGGAAGATGGGTCAATCGATCGGTCAGTCATTCAGTCAGTCATTCGGTCGATATCGGCCTCTGGTGGATATACGTGAGAACAGCAGGTGCAAATGGCACTAACGAGAGATATTTTAGCTCTCAAAAAGTATACAAAACAGCCTCTGATGGATTTGCGAAATCAAAAACTGCAAAAAAACGTACCTCCTGGGACGTATCTGGGACTCTCCAGAAATGTGGTACTTTTCATTTTCAGAAAGAGCCTGGAAAAACTGGCTTGATTATTGAGGGGTCAATCAGCTAATTTAAGAGAAAATGGTGTACACAGCCTTTTTTCATCTTCGAAAAGGTATTTAATTAGAATGACTGGGTGACTATTACTGTGCTGCAGCTTCTCCAAAAACAAAAGTGCAGAGCATTAAAAAAAATAAAAATGTGATTTTGTTTTTTAGTCTAAACAGTGTGTGTGTGTGTGTGTGTGTAACTTGTATTCCTGACATTGTGGAAATATCAAATGTCCCCACGAGTATAGCAATACCAGTAATACTTTTTTTGGCCCTTATGATGAAAATGGCTAATAAATAACACGGAATCATGTCTAGAATCAACGTGTAAAAATGCTAAACGTTTCCTGTGAGGGTTTTGTTTAAGTTTGGTTTGGGTAGGTCAATGGTATACAGTTTTTACAGCATAAAAAATAACTATGTCTAAGTCCCCATAAAGATGTAATTACAAGTGGGTTTGTGTGTATGAGATTTTTTTTGTTGTAGTTGTTAAACCACATGATAAGCACACTGGTACTCTTCTCTTTTTTTTCTTTTGAAAACCCCAGCGTATAGTATGAATAGGAAATCTGTAAGCCGTTATCAAAAGGGAAATCTTAAACAAGCACCTAATATACCAGTGGCCTTTCTTTCACTTTCCAGACACCCTAGATTTGATATTTGAGAATTTATTTGGGGTTAAATAATACATTCACACCACATTATAAAAGATAAAGATGGCAAAAACAGGACACTAACTAGAATCAATATTTTTTGAGTACTTGAAGGCCATCTGGATTTTACTTCTCAACACTATGGAGGCTTGTAAAGTTTGAAGGTTGCACCATTTCTCCTTGGCTTTGTCTGAAAACAGAAAGAAAACAAAAAGTTTCCATTTAAACATTTATAAATGTAAACACGTTGACCTCATCCAGAAACCAGAAAAGGTTCCTGCTTAGTAATTGAAAATAACATCCTTTTTATTCTGTTTCACTTACATTTACTAAAGTGAAGTTGTAATCATTATTCTAAAACTAGCTGGTTTACTTGCAGTTCTCCCTTCTCAGTGTGTAATATTGACTCACAAACGTGCTTCCCAACATTTGTGTATTCATACTGCATTTCTTCTAGGATATCCTGTTTCTAGGATCATGTTTCTGTTTCTATGAAATGCCAGCCTGTGTGTCAGAATGCATATGACTCTGTTAAGAAAAAGCAAACTGTGGTGATGCTGGTTTGGTTCCGTGGCCGGTACAGACATGCAAAACAGCAGGCAAATTTTTATGTTTTCCTGTTGTCTTTCAGACAGTTTGAAGTTTTTCTCACACACCCACTTTAAAATACAGGTTCTTTTCTGGCATCTGTGGTGCTATGAAGAAGCTTTATTACCCGTTGAAAAGTTTCTTTCCACAATTTTGTTCTTTCCATTTCTTTAGACATTCTTTATACTAAGAAAAAATGTTCTTCTATCATATTGCTGTAAAAATGACCATTATGGAATATTCATTATGAAGATCAGTTACAATTAGATACTCGAATAAAATATTATTTAAAGTAAATGTATTAAGTTCTCCTTTTAAATTTTTACTTTTTTAAAAGTACAAAAAAGGACTGGAGAGACTAACTTATATCATCATAGGCATGCAGAAGAACTTTCACTATCTTTGGTAACCATATATGAATATTATGTAAATTGTTTGTTTGTATTTTTTTATTCTATTATTGTTTTTCATATTTTGTCATTATCTATTTTTCAATGTTTCAATTCATTATGTTTATTTATTTATTATTTTTATTCACTTATTTAATTTCTTTTCTTATTTTGTTGTTATGTTATTTGAATGTGTATATGTGTATACATATATAATAAGGGTGTGGATATGTGCATTTTTTATATTGCACTGATAGCCATACAGTCAAATGAATGACATTTCAAATGTGCAACAATAATAAAAGTATACCATAGTACAGGGGTTCTTAACCTTTTTCACTTTAGGGCCCACTTCTCTGTCCAATAAATTTTTGAAGGCCCACCTGTCTGATATTTTCTCTAAAATGTTTGAATGAAATGCTCATTTAAATCTTTATTTATTAACACACACACATATACATATACATACATATATATATATATATATATATATATATATATACATATATATATATATATATATATATATATATACATATATATATATATATATATATATATATATATATATATATATATATATATATATATATATAAAATTTATTTTTAACATATACAGATTCAAAGAGAATCACAGGTCAACGGGGCGATTGCAAAAAAACAGAACCTGCTTTAAACTGGACTGACTGTATATCTACTATTAAATATCCTCTATTCGAAAATATATAGACAAATGTAAAATACAGTAAAACACCCTGATATGCGTTGACCTGTCCATTATAAAACAATCACAGGACATTCATTCGGACAACTATGTGGATATATAAGTTCCCACAAAAATACACAGAGATACTTTCACTTTCACTTCATGCATTGTTTGTGAATGAACAGACTTAAGTGTACTAGCTGCAGATGCGATCATGAGGCTGTTTTTGCACCGAGTTTGAAATAATCAATCAGAGAACAGGAGAAAGTGCATTACTTCGATCATTTTAATATAGCATATTAATAATGAAATGCAAAAATTATAGTATAATATTGAGAATTGATTTTAAGCTATCACGCATTCCAACTGCAGGATCACTGAGGCCCACCAGTTGAGAATCCCTGCCATACATAAAATTAAATATACATAAAATCTCCATGGGTCGGCACGGTGGCTTAGTGGTTAGCACTGTCACCTCACAGCAAGAAGGTCGCTGGTTCGAGTCCCAGCTGGGCCAGTTGGCATTTCAGTGTGGAGTTTGCTTGCTCTCACTGTGTTCGCGTTTTCTCCAGGTGCACTGGCTTCCCCCACAGTCATGTCATAAGACATGTGCTATAGGTGAAGTGAATAAACTAAATTGGCCATAGTGTATGAATGTGTGTATGAGTGTATGGGTGTTTCCCAGTAGTGGGTTGCAGCTGAAAGAGCATTCGCTTTTTAAAACATAGGCTGGATAAGTTGGCGGTTCATTCAGCTGTGGCGAACCCAGATAAATAAGGAGACTAAGCCGAAAAGAAAATAAATGAATGAATGAAATTGGCTATAGTGTATGAATGTGTGAATGAGAGTTTATAGGTGTTTCCCAGTACTGGGTTGCAGCTGGAAGTGCATCTGCTGTGTAAAAGGTAAGTTGGCAGTTCATTCCACTGTGGCGACCCCTGATGAATAAAGGAACTAAGTGAAGGAAAATGAATGAGTTTGTATTTTAAGTGAATCGTTAACTGGAGACTGACGCAGAACGGATCATTTGAATCAGTGAATCATTAACCGCAGACACACTTTGAACTGCTTATTCGAATCATTGAGCAGTTGACTCGAGTGCAGATGCAATTTAAACAGGTTGCCTGTATTCAGATCCTTCATATATGGACGTTTTTATTCCTAACTTCTAAAAAGGAAAAATCTGATAGCCGTCAGCAATATGTAAACTGAGGATGCACTAAACTAGAGCCTTTGAAATGTATACAATTGAAGTCAATAATATTATTGTTGACAATAATTTTTTATTTTATTTTTTCAAAAAATTTCCCAAATGATGTTTAACACAGCAAGGATTTTTTCCACAGTATTTCGTATAATATGTTTTCTTCTGGAGAAAGTCTTATTTATTTTATTCAGGCTAGATTTTAAATTTTAATTTTAAAATTTTCGATTGTCTACGGAACAAACTATTGTTATACAATGACCGGCCTAATTGTCTGATTAATCTAGTTAAGCCCTTAAGCCCTTGTCACTTTAAGCTGAATAATAGTGTCTTGAAAAATATCTAGTAAAATATTATTTACTGTCATCATGGAAAAGATCAAATAAATCAGTTATTAGAAATGAGTTATTAAAACTATTATGTTTAGAAATGTGTTGAAAAAATCTTCTGGGGGGGCTCATAGTTCTGACAACTGTATAAATTAGAAAAGAAAAAAAAAGTAATAAATAAAATTCTTATACACAGAAAAAATAATAAAAGAACATAAACAAATCAAAATAAACGATGACATCATTTTCATATTTACGTTTTTTTTTATATCTTCGGGTTCTGCATTTATTTTAATTTTGTTAAGGTCGTAATTTATATAACAACTTTAATTAAAAGTGTCAATTAGTCTTTCATTTGAGCCTATAAAGGTGCTGAAAGCCTATGAAGAAACGTTTTAAATGGCCTTCAAAGTCGGACTAATAAGTACAAAGCACTTCTGATGCTTTGAGTGAATTGTAATTAAACAGAGCAAATTAATATTTTACCGTGAATACTTACAAACAAGGCTGATTTACAACATGTCATACAGAAGAAATAGCATTTAAATAATCTGAAAAGGTATGTAGAAGAGGCCGAATATTCAGCATAACAGGCTTTTGACCATGGATATTAACTATGAAGAATGTTGTGCATGTAATTAATTAAAAGTTAAACAATAAATGCCTTGCCTTAAAAGTAGCATGGATATTGTGTCGGGCTTCCTGTAAAATCGTGTTTCTTTGAACGCAGTTGAAAAAGACTGTTATTTCTGGTGAAGTATGACAACACAGCGTAATAAAACCAGCCATGTTTGTAAAGTCTTAGTATTATTGCTGCAGTTATTGATTGTACTTTCTCATAAGTAAAGGCAGCAACGGTTTAGAGTCTCAGCTTGTGTTATGCAATTGGAAAACTATTTAACTCTGCGCCATTATGTGATGTTTCAAGATGCAAGCATTGTGTAGCTTTTAGATCACTGGCAAATATACAGCAGTTTCTGGTATTAGAAATCAACAACAAAAGAAAGACTGGAAATCGGGCTACGACGTCAGCAATTCATTTGATTCCTTATTACTTCTGTCCTCTTTTGGTAAATGAAAGTAAAGCAGGAAACAAATCATCAACAGCAAAAATATTGCTAGTGTTTTCCTTTCGTTTTGTTTTTCTTATGGTCATATCATTCAACTATCCCATTGTAATATGTAGCACTGTCGCCTCACAGCAAGAAGGCAGCTGGTTCGGGTCCCGGCTGGGCCAATTGGCATTTCTGTGTGGAGTTTGCATGTTCTCTGGGTTTCCTCCGGGTGCTCCGGTTTCCCCCACAGTCCAAAGACATGAAGTACAGATGAATTGAATAAACTGAATTAGCCGTAGTGAATGAGTGTGTGTGAATGAGTGTGTATGGGTGTTTCCCAGTGCTGATTGATTGCGGCTGGAATGGCATCCGCTGCATAAACATATGCTGGAATAGCTGGCGGTTCATTCCGCTGTGGCGACCTTTGAAATAGAGACTAAGCCAAAGGAAAATGAATATATGAATACTACATCTGTGTACGTGTGTGTATGCCCCTTGTATTCCTGACGTTGTGGGTATTAAATTGCCCCACAATTATAGCAATACCAGTAGATTTTGAACCTGTGGGGACATTTTTTTTTTGGTTCATAAAGGCTCATAAATGTCAGAATGAAGTATTTTTAACATTTAAAAATGCAGATTGTTTCGAGTGAGTGGTTGTTTCTAGGAGGTAAGGTTATATTATATACAGTTGTACATCATTACATCTATGAGAAGTGCCCATATAGATAACTGTAGGCATGGGACGATAACCAGTTTCAAGTTTTACAGCGTTTTTTTGTGTGTGTTGTGGTGTTTTTGAAACTAACGAAGACAGCAGAAATCAATGATTAATTTTAATTATTTAGCCTAACATGTTTAAACATCAACTTTGATATAAAATAAGTAAGCCTGACATGTTTACTGTTCAGGGTTTCTGCAGAATTCAAGTCAAATTTAGGACTTTTAAGACCATTAGGAATGAAATTTTAGACTTATGCAGGGTTGAGATTTTTTCTAGCATTATCATGAGGAATTGTGTAACTGTTTTTAGTTTTTTTTCTGATAAGGGAATTTAATTTGAAGAATTTGCTGTGAAAATGTCTAACAGCTGTTGTGAATTGTATCTCTGCAATAAAAAACTTAAATATAAAACATAAATGTTTTATTGAGATGTATTGTTGGTGATTGGATGGTGTTGAAGGTAACGAGTTAATGAAATACCTCATTACTTCAACTTAGTTCAGAGAACTCTATATAAATATATAACTATATATATATATATATATAACTATATATAACATATATATATATATATATATATATATATATATATATATATATATATATATATATATATATATATATATATATATATGGATGGATGGATGGATGGATATAGATATATATATATAGAGAGAGAGAGAGAAAGAGAGACCGCCTGTAGAAACTTATACCGGCCCATGCCTAGATAGCTTTACATGTGTGTTGTGTGCGTGTGCGCCTGTTCATATGATTTATAAGGACGTACAATTTTATTTTATTTTTATTTATTTATTTTTGGGGGGAGAGTTATTACAACCTTTTTTTATTTGACTATGCAAGAGGTCGACATACAATTTCATAATGACATGGGTATGACTTAAAAGTTACCTTAATGTTGTTTATTGAGGACATGCCTAGTGTCCTCATAAATTAAAATGCTTAAGAGTCATACTTAACAGTGTCTTATGACATTCTGAATTTGCAACAGATTTAGTGTGAGGGTTGGGTTTATGTGTAGGTGTGAGGTAATGCCATCTAATAAGAATAATTTAGTGTAAAATGCATTATGGCTATGGAGAGTACTCATAAAGCACATAAAAAAGTTGTGTGTGTGTGTGTGTGTGTGTGTGTGTGTGTGTGTGTACTCACGCTTGCTCCTCTAAACAGTGCAAGAAACTGTCGATCTGTTCTTCAGGAATTTCTCCATCCAGATGGGCCAAGTATGTGTACAGACTGTGAAACATGTGGAAAGGAATCTGCGCTGGACCACCCTCAGGGTCCTCTGTGAGTATTTCACATGCATGTTTCAAAGCACTCGTGATGCTCTGTGGGAACAATATTCAATACAATTAATGTTTATTTATATAGCGCTTTTACAATGTAGACTGTCAAAGTAGCTTAACATAGTAAATCTAGTCAATTAAAACTGTCAGTCCAGTTTTCGGAGTTGAATTTCAGTTTAGTTCAGTTCAGTGTGGTTTAATTTTCATTTTAATTGGTTTTTAATTTAATGTAGTGGGCTTTCTTTCTAAACGCAACAGATTTTGTCATTTTTAGCATACTTTAAAATATGACCATCACTGCACTCATTATTTCCCGTTCAACTCTGTGACAGTTGAAGCCATTTAAAAATCCAACACTGCCATCTAGAGTCAGTTAATAGAATTGAATTAAAAATGAAGTATGTGGATCAAAGAAACATTTTCAATGAAGTGTAAAACGTTGTTATTTTTAAATGTATTTATATTTATTTATTACTTTGTGTACTTTAGAACGTTTCCTGTTTTATTTTTTATTTTTTTAAAGGAGAGAGAGAAAAAAATAATGACTATACACCCTCAGAAATAAAGGTACAGGAGCTGTCACTGGGGCGGTACCTTTTCAAAAGGTACACATTTGTACCTGAAGGGTCCATAATGGTACATCAGAGGTAATTTTTTGTTACATTTGGGCACTAATATGCACCTTTGATACCACTGTGGACTCTTTGGGTACAAATAAGTATCTTTAGAAAAGCTACTGCCCCAGTGACAGCTCCTGTACCTTTATTTCTGAAAGTGTAATTAGGCCTGCACAATATTCGAAAAATCTGACTTTACAGTATTTTGTTTTTCTGGGATATATATTGTGATATGAATATAATTTCACCAGATAAATGGAATAGCTCTATTTGTAAAGGATTAATTCATTTAAATAAATTGGAATGATCAAGTTTTTTTTTATATGCAGTTCATTTGCATAAACCATAATAAATTACAAGCATTAATACAACAGAGCAAAGATAAAAGTGAAATAAACACTGCTTTATGGTTTTCTGGAGAGACTAACAGTAACCAGGTACACAAATTGAACAATCGAACATAAAATAAGATGGTGATCATCGTATAAAATATTTTAAAATAATAATATCTTTTAATCTTTAATAAATAATCTACTCCTGTGATGTGACTATTGCACATACACACATTGCAATATTGATGTTTAAACAATATATTGTGCAGCCCTTACTATAATACATGATTTACAGAATACAGCCACTGAATCTCATTCACTATAACAGTTTATTTATTATATTATTTTAGTGCAAGAAACTATCATGTGGTGATATATATTAAAAAAAACATTACAATCTGGTCCTTATAATGCTCATTAATTGTCATTTTAATTCTTTATACTTTACCACTAGGTTAATCATAGCCCTAACTATAACACGTGATTTACAGAATACACCCACTGAATCTCATTTAGTATAACAGTTTATTTACTATATTGTTTTAGTACAAGAAACAATTATATGGTGATATACTTAAAAAAAAAAAAAACCTCTATAAAAACCTTTTAATCTGGTCGTTATAATGCTCATTAATTGTCATTTTAATTCCTTATATTTTACCACTAGTTTTCAAACATTTAAAATACAATAACATTTAGTATAGTCACTAATTTGTATGATTTTCAAACACTTTAATTGCATTTATTTAATTAGATTTCACAATATCACTAATATTCTGTTAAATACATAATTATGAAATTATAGGCAGCGTGAGAATTACAGGGGGGTTAGGGGGGATTGACCCCCAATTACCACTTGATCCCCCCTGAAGGACATCAAAACAAGATGTATGGGGGGTCAGCCCTTTAATAGCAAGAAATAGCTTTCTCTGATCATTGGTTTATATCTTAAATATTAATAATTAAAAATGTATAATATAAATATACATTTGACACATAATCATGTCAATAAATGCTCGGAAAAATGTGATACAACAGTCTGAAACTGGCAGTTCTAGAGCACTGAAGCACATCTTAAGTATTCACAAAACATGCTTCTTGTAAAATAGGTGTTTTTGTCTGCATGTATCCTAAAAAAAATAATAATAGACCTAATTTGTATAGTTTGACCCACAGTAACCTCTGAAATAGTCACTAAATATCCCTCAAAACACTAAAAACATATACATTTCATTAATAAATTAGATGTAATTTACATAATTATTTAATTAAATATAATTTGCACCCTGGTTATAGGTACTCACCCCACCCAAAGCGCTGCATGCTAAAGCAAAAAACTGCATCCAGTTAATGTTTTCGCTGAAGTTTCCAAGTGCGAGGATAGTGTCAAGCTGTTCCACGGGCAAGTGCAGGACTTTCCACTTGGGAAGAAGCTCATCTTTCGTAAATGTTTCTTTAGGTGCAAGCTGCAGGCAAGACAAATCTCATCAGTATTCACAGATATAGAACAGAAGAAGCAGTGGATCACACCTGTTGATGAAGGATCTTCAGAAGGCCTGGTGTAAGTCCTGTGTCTGTCTTTTGAGTCGCCACTGGCAATTCCAGCCTCTTCTTAACTGGCAGGTCCTGACCTTTTGATAATGCTGAAAAATAGCTGATGGAGAAACAGTTTAATTCTTGTCATTCGTCATGTTTATGTTCATATTTTAAAGCATATATTACTTATAATGACAATTTGGATGCATAATGCATTGTTCAAAATGTTTTGCTTACTCAGCCGCCCACTGCAGCACATCACAAGGCTGCGTCCTTATTGCTGCTTTTGTGAACTGCTTTAACATATTGGGCAGAGCTGGAGGGATGTTGATCTGCTGAGCGCAGTACATGGTTTCAGGAAGAGGCATCACTTTGGGGTGTGTTTTAAGATAAGGAGAAACTGCACACACAAAAAGTTTGTAAAATCTAAATTAAAATGAATATAAAAAGTGAAATAGCATGAATTCAATAGATGCAAAACGGGAAAGTCCATATCAGCATATTTTATATCACATAACACTAAAACATGAATAGAGTAAATACGTTACATACAGTACATTAGCTAAAACTTACATGCTAAAGTTAATTTCATCTATTATGCAGACTTACCGTTGTTATTTTAAGCAAAGAGATGCAATTATGTCGTTTTAATTATATAATCGCTTGGTATACGTTTATATTTAATACTTTATAGCAAATATACTATAAATAGTATTACATATACTATTTTGTCTTCTTAAAATACTGCAGCGACTTGTTGTTTTTCATAGCAACGTGTTGTTTGGGAGCGTCACCAAGACGCTTTAAGAGCTCTGTGTGATCTGATTGGTCAATGTCAAATAAAGGGCGTTAACTACAGCAGTTGTTGCCATGTCCTCAGAATATACATGGTTTTCCGCTTATAAATATGTTTGCGTGATTTTACTTTGTTGTGTCACACCTTCCTGGATTAAGATACGATCCAGGCATTACCGATCATAATGTGATGCATTTTTAGCATTCATTTGTTTCGTGTTTACTTTATTCCCAATAGTTGGTCTGAAAAAATAATAATAAGTAGAATAAAAAATATTTTATTGACTGCTTGCTATAACAAATAGCATCTAATTCATTATCAACATGCAGACTTTCCAGTTATAAGGTCGTTTTAAATAAAGAGATGCTTATGGTACCATGTGACCTCAATGACGGGCGCCCAATCTTCATGAATCCGTCTAAAGCAGGCTGGTCATTCTGACATTTACGCAGACTTTGAAATCATTTTGGGTGTTTAACACTAGTCTTTAGTTTCATGAATCAATTACTTTTGTTCCAGTTTACGTTTTGGCTAAGCACAAAGTTATGTTTACTAAATATTATTTCATATTTCCATGTTAACCTTATAAAATTTAAATAAAAGTCCAGGGGGCATGGATTTTTGTTTTTAATGATTAAATCACAACACCATAGCACTGAAAAGTTTGAAGAAAACTGGTTAGTTTATTTACTTCACAAAATAATTGTCAAAAAGTAAATAAATAAATAAATAAATATATAATAATATATAGTGTATTGGGAGCTTTTATGGTCTTTTGCAGTACTTAAATGCACAGTAACTGTTTTTTCCCCCAAAATTCATTGAAAAATCTTCAGTAACATACTGTTAACCATGTACAAAGTATGGAAATGTTGAGAATACATTATTATCCTGTGAAAACAATATATACAGTAACACACTGTGTACAGCTTATACAGTAATAAACTGTTGAGAAATGCAGTATAATACTGTGAAAACAACAGAAATCGTTTACAGTATAAGTTTTGTTCTATTCTTGGTAAGGGTTTTAGGGTTTATGAAAGGATATATTTGAAAATGAATACAAAAATATTCAAACAAAATTATTATTATTATATTGTTAAATGTATTAAATTTTTATCATTTTTGAAAGGGCAAGTGAAAATCTTTTCTAACTGGGATATAAAAAAATCCATAGCATTTAGCCCTGTATAAGTCTAAAATTTCATTCATAATAGTTTTAAAAATGTCTAAAAAAGTCTTAAATCCTGCATTAACCCTGTCTTAAGTCAAGAACAGAATGAAGCACACTTTTTTCCAGAGTAAAGATAATAGAAGGATCTGCAGCTGAACCTGAAACCAGGGAACCATAATTATAATTAACATAATGTAAATATCTTTAGGTAAAAGCATCTGCTTTATTTAACATCTAAAGTATTTTATTTGATAAAGAGTTCTTTGGTTTTATGCTTGTTCTAATTTTCGTTTATGCCTATACTAAATTGAGGTCACTGAGAAATGTAAAATGTACGAAATTTCACAACAAATGATTTGTAGATTGAATATAAGATCTAGATGTCTACACATTATTTCTATTTTGTTGTGGTCTAAAAGCTCATAAATGCTATTTTCTTAAATGATGTAGTTCAGAAACAAACTCATAGGATCAATACTTAAAGTAAACATTTTCTTCTCTCTGTAGACAATACATGCTTAGTATCCTTCACTTTTATTAATATTTATAATTTCTTCTGATCACCTTTACATCTATCTATGGGTAAGCAAGTATTTGATCAATGGAAATTATTTTAAACAACTTGACTAAACCAATTCACTCTGTTAGACCTTTAAAAAAAATTTTATTGACTTAAAATGCAAAAACTTCTTGTTCTTGAACAGCTTTTTCTTAAATACTTCAGTGAAATATAGGACCAGATATTCCATAAAGTGGAGTCTCTGACGTGGACTCATGTTTTGTCAAACGTCAAAGTACACTGCATAATTTGTGTTCTACATTTAAATATTTATAAAATAAAAATATTTACATTTTTTAGGAAGTTTCCTTTTGGCCACAGCCCGCAGATTATTGAACAGCCACATCACTATCCCCAGCGATCTTTGCCTCAAATTACTGCTTCAACATTGCATATATCAACATTCTTAAAGCTAGAGTTTGTGCATAGGTAAAAAAGCAGTGCTGACACATTCAGAGAAAAATTTGTCAGATCTTCTTACATTGGCGAGCAGAAAATCTTGGCAATGTCAAAAACTTAAAATAGTTGCTGATAATTTGCTTTCATGGTTTAATTTCTTCTCATGTGCAATCTGTTGTCAAGATAAATATATGTTCGCATGGTTCTGTTTTAAGGAAAATAACTAAGGATAATAAGGAGATCGAGAATATTGGAGCATAGACCAGGTGAGAGTCTTTGGCTATAAAGATGAGTCCAATCTGTAGTGGAGACCAGACAAAGTGTGAGTGGAAACGGGGTGCTCTTGTATAGGGAGTGCTGAGGAGAATGGTGATCAGGAGTGTATGAACTCAGAACTCAGGTGATTGGGATCTGTGATTAGGGGGAGAGCCTGGTGTATCTGTGACAGAACACCATTCTCTACGTTCCACTCTTGAGGGCCTGCCTTGGTTGAGAATGTCTTTCCAAGGGACCCATGATCTCTCCTCGGGTCCGTATCCTTCCCAGTCTACCAAATACTTCAGTCAACCCCCACGACATCTGGAATTCAGGATTTCCTTCACTTATTTGAGAAGTGACAGTGGGATGAATACGCTAAATTGAAGGTAGTCTGACTTCATATGATACAGGGTTGACTTGACGGATGATGGGGACCAATGAATCTGGGACACTTTTTGCAGTGTAGACTCAGACGAATGTCCCTGGTGGAGAGCTATACCTTCTGCCCAGGATGGGCTCTCCAGACATTTGCCTAGATGGTGTGATGCCTTATACTGCTCTTTGGAGATGTTGATGTTCTGAGTCCCAGATCCTCTCACCCTCCTGGAACCAATGATGGACAAATGGAAAATCTGAAGGTTCCCCAGACCAGGGGAACAGAGGTGGCTGGTAACCTAATGAAGGGGTTTTGTATAGACTTGGTTTTAGGAGTTTTGGTGGCCTTACAAGAAGATGAGAGACAGCCTTCATTTCTCTGTTACTCTGTGGATGGTTACCAGAAGATAGACTTACTGTCCAACTAGCAGCAAAAAGGCTCTCCAGACACAGAAAATGAACAGGGTACCTCGATTGGAGACTATGTCTTTAGGAATTCCATAGTTTTTAATCACATGGTTGAACAATATTTCTGCTGTTTCCATGGCTGTGGGGAATGGGGAGAGGAAGGAGTTTGCCAGATGGTAGATGACACAGGGCTTTGGACATTGCACATTTTTGGCATCCTTTCATGTTCCTTATGATGTCGGTTGGCCATTTTAGGCCGCCAAAAGCGATCTGAGAGCATTTGATTGGTCCCAGGATGATCATTGCCCCGGCAAGTCCAGGGCATGGATCAGAGGCTCACGTTGACTGTGAGGAACATAGGTATGATTGGGTGGATACCCTGGCGAAGCTGGATTAGAGTTAGCTGGGAAAATAGGGTCAGGATCTTCAGGAGATTCGTCAGGAGCATGTAATCTAGACAGTGTCGATCTTTGTATTCTTTGTATAAAAGGAAATAGTAAAATTAAATCTTGTGAAGAATAAAGCTTGTCTGGGGTTGAGATATTTGACTTCTTGAAGATACTCAAGTTTGGGGTTATTTGTGTATACAAGAAATGTTGGTCCTTCCAGCCAGTGTCCCAATTCCTCCAAAGCTGCTTTGATAGCCAGTAACTCACAATTCCTGATGTTGTAATTTTGCTCCACCGATGAGAGTTTGTGGGAGTAGAAGGTGATGGATAGAGTCGTGGCAGATTCTCCTGCTCCTGTGACAGTACAGCTCCCACTCCGTAAGTGGAGGCATCTACCTCCACAATGAAAACCCTTTAGGTATCTGGATGTACCAGAAGGCAAGCTGAAGTTAAGGCTGTTTGGGGGGCATTTGCGGCCTCAGAGGCTTTCTGGGTCCAGGACAGAGACTTGGGTTTATTCTTTAGGAGGTCAGTTAATGGAGAGGTGATGGAACTGTAATGGAGAATGAACCTTCGATAGAAGTTGGCAAAACCTAGGAATCGTTGGAGTTCTTTGACAGTAGTGGGAGTTGGCCAATTTCAGACTACATTCACCTTCTTCTCGTCCATCTTTATGCCTTTAGGGGTAATGTGATAACCCAGAAACTGGATGAATGACTGAGGAAACTCAGCTTTGAGGCATAGGTGGTGCTCACAGAGATGTTGGAGGACCTCAGAAACACGGTGGTGATGTTTTGCCTTGTTCCGGGAATAGATCAAGATGCTGTCAATGTAGATGAGCACAGAATGTGAAAGACAATCCCAGAAGACCTCATTCATGAATCCCTGGATTATGGACAGGGTGTTTACCATCCCATAGGGCATCACAAAGTATTCATAGTGGCCAGTAGGTGTCACAAATGCTCCATTTATCCCCCTCACATATCTGGATGAGGTTATATGCAATTCTGAGGTCCAACACAGGGAAGATTTGAGCTTCTTGAAGCTGTTTGAAGGCAGATGGAATGAGAGGAAGTAAGTACTGGTATTTCACTGTGATTTTGTTTAGTGTTCTATAGTTGATGAAGGACCTTAAGCCTCCGTCGATCTTTCCCACGAAGAAAAACCTTGAAGCAGCAGAGGATGTGAATGTGAATGTTGACAGAATGACTCAATCGGAGTGGAGTTCAAGGGAATTGGAGAAGGAGACAGGGATTCAGGAAAATATAGAAAACACTCAGGAAAAGACATCACTTAAGGACATCTCCATTGGCTCAGTTGTTAGAGGGACTATGGAAAATAAGCGATGGGTGCCATAGTACGATCCCAGCGGTGGAATCCTCCAGAACCAGAAGCTTCAAGTTTTCCGCATGGATAAATCTTATCCATAATTGAACAGGCCCAATGCAGTGGCAAACATGTCCTCGGCCTAAGGGATTGCCAGTAATGATCTGGATCTGATCAGGGTGTCATTGAGTCTCTTCTTTACGTGGAGTTGCTTAAGTCTGCCGAGATCAAGGACCTACAGTCAAGGAGAGCATGAACTGAAACGCATCAGTGAGAAGTTGAGAGTTCAACAATTGTGGTTAAAGAATGTATTTTAACAGTAGCAGTAGAAACCACTTACTGCAGGTCGTGGAGGATGGATGGGACATGTCTTGATTACATGTCCAGTCTTTTCACAGTAGATTCTGGGTCAGCCGATGATGACGTTCGCCAAGAACAGTCGGGTGGTATCCAACTGCTTGGGCTTGTGTTGGGGTTCTGGAGAGCTGAGATAATCTGGTTGGCAGAGAAGAGGATGTGGAAGATGAAACTCTGGAGATTCCATGCAGTTGTTTGCTACCCGGATGGAGAGCTGGTGTCATTGTATGCTAAGAGACTCAGACATACTTGGAGTTCCAGGCCTTTACCAATGGGGAGAACAGGTAACACAACACAGACAAGAACAGATAGAGGTGTGCATGAACTCAGAACTTAGATTGGGATTGGTGATTAGAGGGAGAGTCTGGTGTATTTGTGACAGTAATTTATTTACAAAACTGCTGTACTGTTACAGTTTTGAACAGTTTATTTTATTGTTTATTGTCCCTTTTCACGTTTTCAGGTTTCTTAGCAGTAAAATCATCATAGTTTGGGGAAACAGCAGTGAATGGAGAAGCACAACAAATGCAGTTTTATTTTCATTCAAATTGGCTCAAGTAACAAAAAAAAAACCTCATTGATAGTGTTTTCATGACTTTAAAAAAAAGGGGGGGGGGGGGGTGTATGAGACTGACAATGGAGTCCAGAAGAGAGCAATGTGAAATCTACTGTCCCATCCAGAGACCCTGCATTACAATGTTTAACCTTATAAATGTACATGCATTTTAAGAGAATCTGAATATTAAAAACTTTAAGGGATTGAGGATACTGATTACCACTGAAAAGCGTCATCACCGTCTTCAGAAAAAAAGGGGCTATTGTGCCAGCTATGGTATATATTTTTTATATTATGAACAAACTACTGTAAAAATACAGCAAAAAAAACGGATTTCTATATTTTTGCATTACAATTTTCTTGTGGTCTATCTAAAAGCTCAAAAAGGCTGTTTTCCGAGGCGAGGAGGGATGTTGTTTAGAAACAAATTCTATAGAATTAATGCTTAAAGTAAACATTTTCTTCTCTCTGTAGACAAAATGTGCTTAGTATCCCTCACTTTTAATAAATTGTTTCTTCTGATCACCCTTTACATCCATCTATGGGTAAGCAAGTATTTAATCAATAAAAATTATTTTAAACAACTTGACTAAACCAATTCCCTCTGTTACCTTAACGTTTTTAATTGACTTGCAAAAATTGTGCATGCAAAAACTTCTTGTTCTTTTAACAGCTTGTTCTAAAATGCTTCTCTACTTAATATAAGACCAGATGTTCCATAAAGTGAATAAAAAAACCATCGTTGTTTTAGTTTACAGTTGATTTCTATACTCATGCATTTTAGGCAGTCTGAGATTATATTTAAGCTTTTTTTGTTGGTGCAATAGCCTAGTGGTTAGCGCGTCGACATATGGTGCGGTAGCACGTTAGGGTGTCCTGAGTTTGAATCCTGGCTCGTGGACATTTTCCCTACCCTATATATATATATGTGTGTATAGTGTGTGTGTATGCTTTTTTGAAAGGATGCACTACATCTTAGTTCATGCAGAAGCTGTGCTAACTGTAGCCAAAGTATTAATTATAATCTTAGCATGCTTAAAATGCTAGTCATGGGACGAGAACAGTTTTCAAGGTATACTGCAGTTTGGAAAAGTCAAAGTTTTAAAACCGACAAAAGTTTCTGCTATATCGTTCCTACGTTTGTGTAAGATTTTTTATTTACATTATTTTTTTCGTTTTTTAAGACAACAGTATCTCCATCAGAAAAAAAATATCCAAAGATGCCGTTTTAAATTGTAAAGAAACCTGCTCCCGTAATTTACAGCCACGTTAATTTTGCTTATTGTAAATATTTTTTAACAAATGAATTTTTTTGGAATATCTGGCAACCTTCGCGTCTATTTTAGCATATGTATTTACCACTTTCGATTTTTTCATGCAGCATAGTTTCAGTATTCAGTCAGGTTTTAAGGCTACATTTGCTATACATTTTAAGAAAGGATCGATGACATGTTTCGTGTCGTGTGCACGAGACGTGGACTTCCGAGAAAGTACAATCCGAGTTTACAGCCGTGCTTGCTTGCTTGCTTGCTTGAGAGGTTGTCTAAGGTTTAATGTTTGTGCTGCTGTTTTGTATTTGGATTAAAATTAATCGAGCTAAACAATAGCTACTTTGCTAAATAATGGATGTTCAAATGTATTTGGCTCGTATCGGCTGTTCTGGTCCGTGTCCCCCGACACTGGAGACTCTGCAATATCTTCACCTGAACCACTTACTGACGGTTCCCTTCGGAAACCTCACCATTCACACCCGGGGTCGGGTCAGGCTGGAGCTGCCACTTCTGTATGAAAAAATCGTGATGAAGCGTCGTGGAGGATTCTGCTTTGAGATTAACGGACTCTTCTCCTGGCTGCTGTCTCAGATGGGTTATGATGTCACTTTGCTCTCGGCACAGGTCAGGAGTCGGTTCACCGGAGCTTATGGACCTCCTTTTGACCACTTCCTCATGATGGTGACGCTGGATAAACACAGGTGGCTCTGCGATGTTGGGTTTGGGTCTGGATTTCAGCTTCCTCTTTCTCTTGAGACTGACAGACCTCAGATCCAGAGCCATGGCGTTTATCGCCTCAGATCTGAAGGAAACTTGATTTTCATGGAAAGTAAATCAGACATTGGTGGGGAATGTTGGACAGAACAGTATAAGTTCACTCTGGAGCCTCGAGACAGAGCTGATTTCATAGCCATGTGTGGCTATCATCAGAGTTCTGTTAGCTCACTTTTTTTCTGCAAGTCTCTCTGTTCACTCTTGTTGCCCACTGGGAGAATCACCATCATGGGTCGCAGATTGGTAATAAGCAGTTTGGGTTCAGGTGATGGAGAATATGCATCAAGAACCATAACAGATCTTTCAGATGAAGAAATTACAAGGTTTTTGAGGGAGAAGTTTGGAATTGTTCTTCAAGCTCCACTCATTCCTAAAGATAATGAGATTGTACCACCAAACAATTAAGTGTTTTTTTATATGGTGGGTCTCTCTAACACGTTAAAGAGGTTTAACATTTACACCATTTAGGCTACTCACTTCAAGCTCCAAATCCATTTTTTTCTGTGTAATACAAAAGACCTTTATCAGAGAAAACTAGTAATTAGCTACCAGTATATTACATTAATTCATTTATTTTCTGTTTAGCTTAGTCCCTTTATTAATCTGGGGTCGCCACAGCAGAATGAACCGCCAACTTATCCAGCATATGTGTTTACACTACAGACAATTTAGCTTCACCTAATTCACCTATACCGCATGTCTTTGGACTTGGGGGGAAACCGGAGCACCCAGAGGAAACCCACGTCAACAGAGAGAACATGCAAACTTCACACAAAAATGCCAACTGACCCAGCCAAGGCTTGAACCAGCGACCTTCTTGTTGTGAGGCAATTGTGCTACCCACTTATTACATTTAGTCTATATTATGAATGTTGGCTAATTGTAATAAATAAGTCTGTTCAGGATTATTTCATGAAGTTCCTTCATTCATTTAGTAAATGCACATGATTTATTCTGATAAAAGTATTTTATTAAAACACTGAATTAATCTGAACTGATCTATTAAATTGTTGTTTTATTAATATCTCCATTAATTTTAAAAACAAATAAAAAAGAGCTATTTGCTAAATTTGGTGAAGTTACAGTCATTTTGTTATGTGCTTTTGTCATTTTTAGTTTGTTTAAATACAACATTTTGTTTATTTTAAATTTTTATTGTTAGTAATTTTAGATAAAGTTGCCAAGGACACGTTTGTATTTTTATTTATGATGTTTGTAATTTCATATTTATATCTTATTTTATATCCACTTTATTTTAATAAGTGCTTTATCATTACAGTGAATAATAACATTCACTCCAAAAAACATTTTTTTGCACATTCAAACTACTTATTAAAAATGAGCTGAAACAAAACAATTCTTGAGATTTCATTGGGACAACTTAAATTTTTTATGTTCAATACAGATAAATTAGTTAAAAGTGTTAAGGTGATCAATTTGTGTTGGGACAACATGAATGAATTATGTGGATTTTTTTTATGTGCATTTTTACAGTGTTGTATTTTTAAAGTCACTTTACACAAGAGAGATGTAAAAGATACGAAATGCATACATTTTCCTGTAATATGGCTAATAAGGATTACCTCAACAAATTAAATATTGTGAGATTCATAATTCAGTCACCATAATTTACAAAACTTAGAAAACTTTTTGAGATATATACGCGCATATAGCCTTTTGTCCTCACAGACTCGCCGTAGCAGACAGATGCGCTGCTGAAAGATGTCAAATTTTGGAAAAATGGCAAAGGTAAACACATTTTAATTATATGAATTCAGCCAATGGGCGTACTGTCGTGTTTTTTGTTTGCAATTGATTTCTATAGTCGTACTTTTTAAGCATTCTGCTATTATATTCAAGAGTTTATTGAAAGGATGCGCGACGTCTTAGTTCATACAGTTACAGCAGTGATGAAGCTATGCTAACTGTAGCTTATTGACCTTAAAGTAATGTCTCATATTTTGCTAATCATATTTATATTTGTTACATTTTATGCTTAATATACGTTCTATATAGGGAATGACATAAAATAACATTTAGTGTTTGGGAAAATATACGTTATGTAAGTTTGAATTTGACCTAAAATAACTTCATTTAAATGTTATATTCCACGTTACAAATTCATTTCACGTTCTTGTGAGCTGTGTAAGAACTTGCTTAATGCGTTGTGTTGCATTGCAATGGGTTTTTGTGAATTTTCAGGGCTCAGTTTACTTGCTCTGCCAAAAAACTAATTCACTGACTATTTCATAGCCACATATTTTTAATAATGTGTCAAAACAAGCAAATAAAGCTACATACAGTGCATCCGGAAAGTATTCAAAGCGCTTCACTTTTTCCACATTTTTATGTTACAGCCTTTATTCCAAAATGGATTAAATTATTTTTTTTCCTTGAAATTCTAAACACAATAGCCCATAATGACTTTTTTGAAATTGTTGCAAATTTATTAAAAATAAAAAACCTGAAAAGTCACATTTACATAAGGATTCTCAGCCTTTGCTCAATACTTTGTTGATACACATTTGGCAGCAATTACAGCCTCAAGTCTTTTTTATATGATGGCACAAGCTTGGCACACCTGTCTTTGGGATTTTTTGCACATTCCTCTTTGCAGTACCTCTCAAACTCTATCAGGTTGGATAAGAAGCAACAGTGTACAGACATTTTCAGATCTTATATATTTTTCAGATCTTATTTTAGGTCTGGGCTCTGGCTGGACCACCCAAGGACATTCACCGAGTTGTTGTGAAACCACTCTACCATACAGGCCTGATTGGTGGATTGCTGCACAGATGGTTGTCCTTCTGTAAGGTTCTCCTCTCTCCACAGAAGAACGCTGGAGCTCGGACAGAGTGACCATCGGGTGGGTTATTGATTACCACCTTGACTAAGGCCCTTTTCCCCAAATCACTCAGCTTAGATGGCTGGCCAGCTCTAGGAAGAGTCCTGGTGGTTCAAACATCTTCCACTTATGGATGATGGAGGCCACTGTGCTCAATGGAACTTTCAGATCAGCAGAAAATTTTCTGTAACCTTCCCCAGCCTTGTGCCTCAAGATAATCCTGTCTTGGAGATCTACAGACAATTCCTTTGTCTTTCTTCATGCTTGGTTTGTGCTTTGACATGCACTGTCAACCCTTGGACCTTATATAGACAGGTGTATGCCTTTTCAAATCATGTCCAATCAATTGAATTTACCACAGGTGAACTCTAATGAAGCTGCTGAAACATCTCAAGAATGATCAGTGGAAACAGAATGTACCTGAGCTCAATTTAGAGCTTCACGGTAACTTCAGTCCCACTTGGACTTGAATTGTTCTATCAAATAAAAAACTCAATACCCAATTCTTCTTTCAATACCAATTTTCTTCATTTTAATTAGTAATCCCTCTTTCCAGAGCATATCATATGCTTTTTCCAAATCAAAATAAATTGCTACCAATCCCTCTTTAACTGCTATAGCTTTTTTTACATCTGTTTCCAATTTTATTAATGCATCTAATGTTGATCGTCCTTTTCTGAATCCGTATTGATATGATGCTAAAATTTCTTTAGTGTCAAATATATAATTAAGCCTATTTACAATCATTTTCTCCATAAGTTTGCACAAGTTTGATGTAAGAGCAATTGGCCTGTAATTCCCTGCCATCGAAGCATCTTTCCCTGGTTTAGCTTTGGGTATTATTATAGCATGCTTCCAAGACCTTGGTAATCTACCTTCAGTCCAAATTTTATTATACAAATCCAAAACTAGTTTGAGTATTTTCTCATTTGCTTGCTTAATCATAATGTAATAAATTCCATCTCGTCCAGGTGCAGTATGTTTAATCTTATTCAAAACTCGCTTAAGTTCCCACATTTTAAACTCATCATCTAATGCTCCCTCTCCTGTTTGTCTTTTATTATAAATGTCTTTATGTTGAGTCAGAATTTCTCTTCTTTTCTTTCTATATTTCTCACTTAGGTTTTCTTTACTATGAGCTTTCTGAAAGGTATTAACTAGTAACTCTGCCTTCTCATTTTCTGTAATAGCAGTTTTCCCTTCTCCTGATATTACTGGTATATTTCTAGTTTTATAAACTCCAATCATCTTTTTTAACATATTCCATACTTCCCCTAATTGTGTTTCCTTTCCAATAGATGCACAGTACTCCCTCCAATATTTCTTTTTTGCTTGTTTAATGGTTCTTCTTGCCTTTGCTCTCTCCTTCTGATATTCTATTACAGCTTCTGGTGTCAAAGTTCTTTTCAACATTCTAAATGCTTTATTTCTACTTCTTATTGAATTTTTACATTCGTTATTCCACCATGGCACAACCTTCTTACTATTCTTACTATTCCCATTAGTTTTCGTATACATTCTTCTGCACTTGTGATTAAAATTGAACTTAATTGCTCTGTACATTTGTCAATGTCATCTTCTGTAGTGTAATTCTTTACTTTTTCTTCACATATTTGATTATATTTTCCCCAATCAGCTTTCTCAAATTTCCATCTATTTTGTTTTGTCAATATACTCCTTTGCATTTCTAATCCTATTGTACATATAATTGGAAAATGGTCACTCCCTACTGTTGACTGCTCTACTACCTCCCATTGGCATTTAACAGATATTGCAGCTGACACTATTGTTAAATCTAAACATGATTTTTCTTGTTTTCTAATATTAAATCTTGTTCCCCTACCATCGTTTAAGCATACTAGTGAATTTTCTTCCATATAATCTTCCACCACCATTCCATTTGTGTCTGTGTTCATACTCCCCCACACTACACTATGTGCATTAAAATCCCCACACCATATCCCTATACCTTCATCTTTTCTCCAAATATTATTCAGCTCCACTAATGATATTCGTTTACATGGATTGTAATAATTAATTATTGTTACTTTCCCTAGTGCTGTCCACACTTCAACCTTAACACATTCATATTGTGAATCTATATTTATTTCCCTATAAGCCACCCCATTTTTTATAAATGTTGCACACCCGCCACCTGATGTTTCTGCTCTGTCTTTTCTAATAGATACATACATACATCCTTCACCATTCTCCTCTCCGACCGACAAACCAAGTGATGTTGTTTAGTTAGTTTTCACACATGTAATCACGTGCTTGCAGGTTATATCAGACCACGGCATTTGGAATATTCGGTCTGATATATAGGGAGTGTGTCACAAGTTGTCACTGAATGAAAGTGTGAATAAAAAAACAACTTTACCTCTATATTTTGTGCCAGGGGCTCAAGTGGAAAAAGCACACTTTTCTTAATTATTTATTTATATATAACTCAAATACAGTATATTAAAGTGATAGTTAACCCAAATTACTATTTACTCACCATATAGGGGCCCACTCACAAGGTTCTGAACCTTTATGAGTTTCTTTTCTGCAGAACCAAAAAAATTATATATTTTGGAGAATGTTGAATACTAATAGCAACAGACTTCCATGGGGGGGGGGGGGGGGGGGGGGGGGTACTAAAGAAGCAATGCTGTAGAAGCCAGGATGAAAGTTTTTGCCTTTTTTATGTCTTTTTGGGCAGCACAGTGGCTCAGTGGTAAGCACTGTCGCCTCACAGCAAGAAGGTCGCTGGTTCAAGTCTGGGCTGGGCCAGTTGGCATTTCTGTGTGGAGTTTGCATGTTCTCCCTGTGTTGGTGTGAGTTTTCTCTGGGTGCTTTGGTTTCCCCCACAGTCCAAAGACATGCAGTTTAGGTGGATTGATTAAACTAAATTGGCTGTAGTGTATGAGTGTGTGTGAAAAAGAGAGTGTGTGTGTGTTTCACAGTACTGGGTTTGGCTGGAAGGGCATCCACTTCGTGAAACATGTGTCAGAGTAGTTGGCGGTTCATTCTGCGGTGGCGACCCCTGATAAAATTGCAAAAATGCTTTACAAAATTAAGATACATTTCATAATAAGTTTTATAGCCATCATTTTTTTATAAACAAAATAATATATTTTTATTCATCCTCATGTACAAAAATCACTTCATACAACTTCGGTATCAGAAAAACAAATGGCAACTAATTCCTGAGTTAAATTTCTTCACATGAAGGAAACAATCTCCCTTTTAAAATGCTTTCTCCTGACTTCCCCTCTACAACTTCCCTATATATGAATAACTGGGGATCAGTTATTCATTATAATTTTATTGCTGTAGAAAATCATACACTGTAGTGCACAGGTCATGGTCACTGTAAAGATACTCAATACTGAAACCCCTTACCCTGATATGAGTAATTCCTTTTGAGCAACTCAATTACACAAGCTTTGCAATTTATTACAAAATTTTCTCTATTATTTATCAAAAGTACATATAAAATACACATACTTGAATGATTAAAAATAAATAATAATAAAAACATATTTTTGGACGATTATAAATCTAAAATGGAATCGCCTTTTGTTTTTCAGAGATCTCCATCGGTAACACAGATTCATCTGCATCCATGTCTCTGTAGAGAGGATGTTTAATGTGCCTCCAAATGACCAGCAAAACCTTGATCGCAAATAGTGTAGAAGCCAAACCCAGCAGAACAGCTGTGGAAAACAACACTGTCATGAAATACTGCCACTACATTTAGAAATGCAACCATATAGCATTATGATTTTACATTCGCCTTAAATCATTTGGTCTTACAAATGAGAACAAGAGAAGTCATTAAAGTATGGCAACTGCAGAATACATATACACTGTAAAAAGTAAAGGTGCTTCAAGTAACCTGTTGAGTACTCAAGGAACTTCAAAATGTATTTTAAGTGCCTTAAAGCTCTTTCTCTCAAAAAGGGGTTCCTTGAGGAACCACTGACAGTCTTTTCAGTACTTGCAGGACCCTTTTGCTGTAACTGGGATCCTACAAGCACTTTTTTGTCAATACTGAGGTTCTGGAGTCACTGTTTCCTTACACTAAGACCTCGAAGCACTTTGAAATTTATTGGAGGAACTCAAATTTCAAAAAAGAGTTACTCTAAAATCTATAAACTTTTATAATGGTTCCGGGCGGATCTCTCTTCTAAAAGCTAGCACTTAAAGGAGCCAAGAGATTTTTTTCGTCATAATTAAATAGTACAATTGTGGAGACCAGAAAATTAGATTGATGAACTGCCCCTTTTGAAATGGTGCCTAGAGGTTCTTTAGAGGGTTCCGCCAGCGTGGCAATGTGAAGAACCCCAAAAAGTGCCTCCAGGAACCTTTAATTTTTACAGTGTAGAGTTGAAGTCAAAATGATTAGCCCTCCTGGGATTTCTTTTTCAAATATTTCTCAATTGATGTTTAACAGAGCAAGACATTTTTTCACAGTATTTCCTACACTTTTTTCTTCTGGAGAAAGTCTTAATTGTTTTATTTAGGCTAGAATAAAATAAGTTAAAAATTTTTTAAAACCATTTTAAGTTCAATATTTCTAGGTCAATGTTGAACAATGATTTGCTTTATTATTCTAACTTGCCTAATTAATCTAATTAACCTTGCTAAGTCTTCAATATAATACTAGCATCTGAATACTAGCATCTTAAAAAATATCATTAAGGCACAAATAAAAGAAATCAGTTGTTAGAAATTAATGATTATGACTATTATGTTTAGAAATAAATAGACAAAATAATCCCTCCATTAAACAGAAATTGAGGGAAAAATATACAGGGGGCTAATAATTCAGAAGGGCTAATAATTCTGACTTCAACTGTAATAATATAATGATATTTACTGTATATTATATTAAATAAAGGCAGCATTGGGGAGCAGAATAGGCTTCGTTTAAAAAAAAAAAACACTATATTATATATAGAGGAAAAGTTATTGTAATTAGAAAGTGTTTTTTTGTTTTGTTTTTGTTTAAAAGGTAGAACAGAAATGGGATAGTGGTGTTAGAGGATCACAGCATTAAAAAATTGATTATACAAGAAAATAAAAGAGTATGTCAGTGTACAACATTTTTGGCTCACCTATGTAAATGCCATTTCGGCTCGGATCCGCAGAGTTAAAGTTCTTTGTCATGTTTCCACTCAATGCCACGATAACAACAGGGTAGACAGTCAGAATGTATCGCAGATGCTTCTCAAACACAAAAGTCTCCACAATAAACCTGTAAAATTGTAGGGAATTATAAAATTATGAATTATTGTCAGCAATTTTAGTTTATTTAAAGGTTAGGTCACCCCAAATGAACATGCTGTCACTATTTACTCCACATTTTGTTCCAAACACCTGAACACAGATTCATATAATTGTAATCCAATCTAAATTAAAATTCGTGTTAAAGTGTTATGTCTAAAAATATTCTATCCACGTTTTACCATGCATGATTATTGTGTTTCAATTATGAATAGTGCTTCTGGTTGGTGGAACTTCCATTGAAAAGAAACTAAACAAATCACTTTAAATAACAACGCAGATAATATCACAACATTATCAGATTATTTTCTCTTTGTATTCCCTACAGTACGGTAATATTTCAAATATATCCATAATATTGCTGTGAAATGAATTGTTTTTGGGATTATTATTGGTCCAGTAAAAGTAAATTGTTATTAATAAAATTTTCTTTTAATATGGATTAACTGTAGGGGAAATAATGGCACCTAATGTTGTTTATATATATATATATATATATATATATATATATATATATATATATATATATATATATATATATATATATATATATATATATTTCACAGCTTGCTTACAGCTTAATATAAACTGCTTCAATAATTAAAAAGGAAATCCGAAACATGAAAATAATTTTATATTCATTTTATCTCAATCATTTTATTTGTATTCTTACCAAGCAATAGCTTCACCCAACAGAACAGAGAGTGAGACGGTCGCTGCATCTGAATCAGTCATCCCGGCTTCATATCTCAGCACAATAGTGAAGTTGATCAGGGTTGCAATAGTTGTCCATGTTGTGTAAATTGCAATGCCGTTCTGAACCTGCAGGGTTAATGATGCAAGGTTAAAACTTGTTTGACCTTAATAAAATTTTCCATTGAGATGCTGTTAATTATTTCAGTGGTATCTGACCATTATCCGAATGCACCAGAGGTCTACTTTATGATATTTGTTTAACCAGGATCCATGTTGTTTGAGGGCATGACAGGTGAAGATTATGAGCAAGTAGTTCGTGAAGGCAATCAAAGCAAGGAAAATCAGTGCAGCAATCATCACCCTATAAACAAAGGAACAGGAGTTGTATTCACAACAGCTCTATTAATATAAATAGAGAGATAAAGAAGTGTTATGAATAAAGTCTTAAGTTACAAGGGTGAATTTGTAGGAATAGCCAAAAAAAACATTGCATAATTCAAAATTATGGATTCTAGTTTTATGCCAAACATTAGGATCATGTTACATGAAGACTATTTGTAGATTTTTTTTTATTGTAAATGAATATATTTTAATATGCAAAGCTAAGAACCTCTTTTAGACAACCTTAAAGTTGATTTTCTCAAAATTTAGATTTTTTCCAGATTCCAGATTTTAAAGTTTACCTTGGCCAAATATTGTCCTATCAAACCATACATCAATGGAAAGCTTTTTCATATATCTTATGAATCTTGTTTTATTAATTTGACCCTCATGACTTTTGTGGTCCAGGTTCACAAATATTATACACATGAATGTAAAAAATATACAGAATAAACTATATTATACTGCAAATAATTGTAGATTTAACCTATATAAAAATATTTGTATATGACATTGCGGTTTTATTTATTTATTGAAAAATCTAGGCTAAACAAATTTTATTTCAATGGTCTAATTTCTATTTCAAAAAACTAAAACTAGTAATATATAAATATAATGCTTAAAATGACAAAGACTTACTCTCTGTCCCAAAGAAGGAGCCAGCCAATATTCAACAGCATGTTTATAATCCAGACAATGAAGAATCCATACGATAACACAGCAGGACTGCAGTACATCGGGCCATTAACACTCCTGTGAAAAACAAAAAAACATCCTGTAAAGCAACTTCAGAGTCATATTCTTATAAATGACATCTCATTTTAGCGTTGAAGCTTCACCTCCTGCATGTAGTGGAGAGAATGTAAGCGGTCATGAATGACAGCCAGGTGTAAATGACACCCCAGATGGAGAAGGTCCATCCCGATGGAGTGATCTCAGTATTATACTTGTTTGATATTGCGCTAGTGGTGTTACGAAAAGGACCTGCAACATAGAATATAGAATGTAGAATATATATATATATATATATATATATATATATATATATATATATATATATATATATATATATATATATATATATATATATATATATATATATATATATACATACATACATACATACATACATACATACATACATACATACATACATATACATATATATATATATATATATATATATAATAAATAAAAAGTGTTTTATATAGTAAAAATTACATTTGTGAACTATTATTATTACAATATAAATTTCATTTTAAAAAAGTTATTTAATTCTCTGATTTAAAATGAAATTTTCATTACTTTAGCTTTCAGTGTCACATGATCTCTAAAGGATCATCTGATTCTGGAGCATTGTTGCCATATATTTCAAAATTAATTAGTAATTATTAATTACATCATTAAAATTTTGTCATTTAATTTCATATGACTTAATATGTGCTCAAAATCCCTATGAATCTCAATGGACAATAGAAAATTCAATATTTTAATTATTTAAATCTGAGTCAAAACAGGGCCGTTAACTATTTTTTAAAAATGTAATAGGAAAGGTTCAACATTATGTTATGTATCAAAACAAAAGCAAAAAGTAAAATGTTTCAAAGTAATTTAAAGTAATATTTTATTCATAATATATATTGTCATCAATTTCTTACACAGCAGTTTCAGTTCTTCAAATTGTTCTTTTAATTGAAAAATATAAAAATTGTGCAAAATAAAACCGCATAACAAAATAAACAGAACAAATTCATCTGCTTCCCTGAATTGATTTGTTTAATTTCTCTAAATATGAATAGTTAGGATTTATACATTATTTAAGGCAGGTACATTATCAGTAACTACTAGATTAATTAAAAAATAATGAAAAGTAATCCCTTTACTTTTTCCATGGAAACGTAATTTACTTACAGTAACTTTTATATAATCACACCCAACAGTGATCTGGAGTAATGATGATGAAAATAACAGGGCTTAATTAAATTTGAACCTGCATTCAACAACAAAACAGATATTCTAAACTGTAATAATATATCATATTTTACAGTTGTTTACCGTATTGGGGCTTTTTTTTCTTCTTCTTTTTTTTTTACATTTAAAAACCTTCCTGATACACACTTTTGAACAATAGTGTGAAGCACATACCTTTTCCTGGTCCGGCAAGCACATTGAATACAATGCAGATAATGTACAACACAACAGAAAAGATGATGAGGGAAAGCCGGGCAATGCTGTGATCTCCCATTCTGAACTGCTGAAATACAGAGAAGGAAATCTGAAATTATAAACTTAAAACTGAAGCACACTCACACATACAAAGCCTGTCTAGTGACTATTTCAACAAAAAAAACAAGTTACTCACACGTGAAAGCAGCTGCAGTCTGAAAGTGAGCACTGAACGCAGAGAAGAAAGGTAACGTAACACTGTGAGGACTGAAAAACACAAATAGTACACCCTGTGGGATGGTTTTATAAGCGGGCAGGTTGTGTAACTAATGACTGCACGTGTTGAATATGACATCTAAATACAGGCGTACAATGGCTGTCAAGGATACCATTTTTTGCATTGCATAAATTTCCGGTGGTTACAAAAAACCTTACACAACTTATATGACTTTCACTTTACATTCCACTTTATTCATAGTGTGAAACTCAAAACTAACCTTGAGTATGTGAGTTCTTCAGATAACATCTTGCAAGGTTTAGTCATTAACCATGTGTTATAATGTCTTTAGGTAAAGGGAAATACACATGTATGAACACATGTATGAACACATGATGATGATGATGATGATTAGGCTATAAAAATTATTAATATGAAAATCGAATATGTTTAATATTAAAATGACATGCTGATTTTGTGCAAATAAAACATTTAATTTTGATATTAATTAAATTTTATTTCATCAATGTTTAAAATATTTGTATTTTTTTTTCAATAAATGTAAAGTTCAAAAGATCAGCATTTATTCAAAGCTTTTGTGACATTTTACTTTCTACTGTTCAAAGGTTTGGGGGAAAAGATTTTTAATGAAAACAAGTTAAACTCATCATAAGTGACATAAGACATTTATAATCTTTCAGATGTGTATATGAAATTAATAATAAATAATCAGAAACATGGGGTGGCACGGTGGCTCAGTGGTTAGCACTGTTGCCTCACAACAAGAAGGTTGCTGGTTCAAGTCCCGGCTGGCATTTCTGTGTGGAGTTTGCATGTTCTCCCTGTGTTAGCGTGGGTTTCCTCTGGGTGTTCTGGTTTCCCCCACAGTCCAAAGACATGCGGTATAGGTGAATTGAATAAACTAAAATGGCCACAGTGTGTGTATGAATGTTTCCCAGTACAGGGTTTCAGCTCGAAGGGCCTCGCCTGTGTGTAACATATGCTGGTTGTCGGTTCATTTTGTTGTGGTGATGAATAAAGGGACTAAGCCGAAGGAAAATTAATGAATGAAGATATGTTTGTGAATGTGAGTGTCTATGGTTGTTTTGCAGAGCTGGGTGGCAGCTGGAAGGGCATTCCCTGTGTAAAACATATGCTGGATAAGTTAGTGGTTCATTCGGCTGTGGCGACCCATGATGAATAAAGGGACTAAGTCGAAGGAAAATTAATTAATGAATGGATGAATCAGAAACATTTGTTATTGTGACCAAATGTCATTTTCTGATAGATGAAGAAAACATGACTTATTTGAATACATACCAACTGCACTTGTAGTATGCAGTAAAAAAAAGCCTGCGACTTAAATTTAACTACACATAAACGTATTGTCTGTTGGATAACTCTTAGTTAAATATAGCCTATATTCAAAATAATCATGTAATCATAACGTGTTGAAATCACCCACGCCCGTATAGCCAGAGTGTGAGTCTGCAAACACACGGATCAAACCACTTTTCGCGGATAATAAAATATGAATTGAGATACACAGCGATAAATAGGGTCATTGTTTTACTCTTAGATTTAAGCATTTATCAAATGTAGACATATATTTAAGCACGACCGCATAACTACCTCATGGGTCTTCTTCTGTTAATTCAAGGCAACCCTCTTTGGTCCACAAAAATGGTTTGTTCCTGTCTTGTGATAACCAGGAAGCAAACTTTCCAGACAGTCAGTCTTATTCAGTAGAGCTTGTAAATTAAAACTGCGAACGCGTATTTTACCTATAAGCTTTCTTCAAAATGCCTTTAGTTCGTGGCGGAACATCCGAGGCTAAAGATGCGAATGAAGAAGTGCAGAAAATATGCGACCAGGTTTGTAAATTTACACTAACATTACAGATAAATAAAACAGTGATGTCATATATATATACACTGAGATTGCCCTTATGGTTACCGATTTCTTTCAGATGAAGGCTGATGCCGAGGAAAAAGCTGGGCGAAAGTTTGACGTTTTCACTGCTAAATCGTTTAAAACGCAGGTTGTTGCGGGAACAAATTACTTCGTTAAGGTAAGGGGAAAAACTCATTTAATGAACGAAATATACGAGGCATAGTTCACCGAATAATTATTGTTTTGTCATATATTCAGCCTTCACTTATTCCAATCCACTTTGAGTTTCTCTCTTCCTTTGAACAAAAAAAAAAAGATAATTTGATGAATGTTTTCATTGACTTCCATAATATTTTGTTTTGCTAACTATGAAATTCAATGGCTGCTGTTTCCAGCATTCTTCAAAATATCTTTTTTAAAACTCCTTAAGGTTTGTAACCCCTTTAAGAAGAGTAATGACTAAAAGTCTTCATTTGTGGATTAACTAACTCTTTAATGTAAAAAGAATGTAAAGCCTTCAGCCTTTAATAACTGTAATCACCATTTGCAAATGATCTGTTTTAGGTGCATGTAGGTGATGAAGACTATGTTCATCTGCGTGTCTACAAAACACTGCCTCATGCTGGAGAAACACTGCAGCTGACAAGCATACAGACAGCCAAGGCTCATCATGACGCTATTGAATACTTCTGAAGCAGACCATCAGAAAACATCGCCAGTACTGCCCCAAATACAAACAAAACCATTTGTAAACACTACCTGGGTAAACACTCTTCCATCTTGTGTTTAGCAGTGCTGTGAATAAGCAGTCAAACATTCACTCCCACATACTGAACAAATCACTTGACCGAAATCTTAGTTTGTAGTGGAAAAAAAAATTCATCAACTAAAATTTAAATGAAAATAGAATCAAACTCATGAAAACCATAATAATTACTTCCTGCCACTAAGCTGACACTGCTATTTGAATAAATATATTCACAAACTCTGCATATGCACTGTATAAAGTAATGCACATAAAAGCTTATGGTAATATTCTTTCCCTCTAATACATATATTAGAGCATGATATAATAATGACAACAATATATAATGATATATTAATAAAAATATTATGTTTAAAATGACAAAGACTTACTCTCTGTCCCACAGAAGGAGCCAGCCAATATTCAACAGCATGTTTATAATCCAGACGATGAAGACTCCACACGATAACACAGCAGGACTGCAGTACATCAGGCCATTAACAACAAAAAAAAACATCCTGTAAAGCAACTTCAGAGTCATATTCTTATAAATGACATCTCATTTTAGTATTAGAGCTTCACCTCCTGCATGTAGTGGAGAGAATGCAAGTGCTCATGAACGACAGCCCAGTTGGAGAAGGTCCATCCCGATGGAGTGATCTCAGTATTAAACTTGTTTGATATTGCGCTAGTGGTGTTATGAAAAGAACCAGCAACATAGAAACACACAACATATACACTATACCAGTTAAAATTATAACATATAATAAATAAAACATATGAAAAATGTTTTTTTTTTAATGAAGCCTATTCTGTTTAATCAGAAATACAGTAAAAACAACAGTACAAATGAACAACTGTGAAATATTATTACAATATAAATAATGTTTTCTTTAGGTTTAACATTTTATTTTAATCCTCTGATTTAAAATGAAATTCTCATTACTTCAGAATTCAGTGTCATGTGATCCCTGAAAAATCATCTGGAGCACTGTTTCTCAACCACGTTCCTGAAGGACCACCAGCTTAGCACATTTTCCATGTCTCTTTAACTGAACACGCCTAATTACATCCAACACTGATCTGGAATAACGATGGTGAAAAACAGGAGTTAATAATTTTTTAATCTGCATTCAACAACAAAACAGCTATTTAATATATCACAATTTTACCGTTTTGACTGCATTTGGGCAAAAGTTGTTGTTTTAATAACATTTAAAAACCTTACTGATACGCACTTTTGAACAACAGCACATACCTTTTCCTGGTCCAGCAAGCACATTGAATACAATGCAGATAATGTACAACACAACAGAAAAGATGATGAGGGAAAGCCGGGCAATGCTGTGATCTCCCATTCTGAACTGCTGAAATACAGAGAAGGAAATCTGAAATTATAAACTCAAAACTTAAGCACGCTCACACATACAAAGCCTGTCTAGTGACTTATTTCAACAAAAAAAAAACAAGTTACTCACACGTGAAAGCAGCTGCAGTCTGAAAGCAAGCAGTGAACGCAGAGAAGAAAGGTAACGTAACACTGTGAGGACTGAAAAACACAAATAGTACACCCTGTGGGATGGTTTTATTTTTTTATTTGTAGTTTTTTCAACAAATGTAAAGTTCAAAAGATTAGCATTTATCTGAAAGCTTTTGTAACGTAGTGATAATAGGTCACTACATTTTACTTTCTATTCAAAGGTTTGAGAAGAATCTTTTTTTATTGTTAAAATATATTAAACTCATCAAAATTGAAAGATATATAATCTTTCAGATTATATTTATCTGTATATTAAATTCATAAATTCAAATTAATGTTTTTAATATACCTCAAATAATCCTGAAAGAAATCAACAATATAAAATTTTTCTTAATCTAAATGTTTTTTAAACCCATATATATATATATATATATATATATATATATATATATATATATATATATATATATATATATATGTATGTATATATATATATATGTATGTATATATATATATATGTATGTATATATATATATATATGTATGTATATATATATATATATATATGTATGTATATATATATATATATATATGTATGTATATATATATATATATATATATATGTATGTATATATATATATATGTATGTATATATATATATATATATGTATGTATATATATATATATATATATATATATGTATGTATATATATGTATGTATATATATATATATATATATATATATGTATGTATATATATATATATATATATGTATGTATATATATATATGTATGTATATATATATATATATATATATATATATATATATATATATATATATATATATATATATATATATATATATATACACACACACATACCTAATTTAATGAATTAAATGATTCTGCATATTGGAAAGATTTCTGAATTAGGTCTACAACAAACGGGAACATTTGATATTGTGTCCAACTGTCATTTTCCGAAAGAAATGCTCTATATTACAACATTTATTTGAAATGTGGGGCAAATATTTGCCTAACGTTTTACTCGTAACTATAAATAATGCTTGCACTACGTACGTGCAGTATTTAGAAAGACTTGCAAAAATAATTTAGGTAGAAGAACTACATATAAACTTATTGTCTGTTGGATAATTCTACTGTGTTAAATATTTAACTTCGTGTAATGATCATTTCATAATAATGTGTGAAAATCATCCACGCCCAGTTTACAAATACGCGGATCAAACCACTTTTCAAGTATGATAATATATGAATTGAGATACACTGCAATAAATAAAGTCAGTTTTATCCCTATGAGTTAAGCGTTTATCAAAATTAGGCATACGTTTAAGCACGACAGCAGAACTGCTTCATTTGTCTTTAGTGAATTCACAACAAAGAACCCCCTTTGGTCCAAAAAATGGTTTGTTCCTGTCTCGTGATAACCAGGAAGTAAACTTTCCAGACAGTCTTATTCAGTAGAGCTTGTAAATTAAAACTGCTAACGCGTATTTTACCTATAAGCTTTCTTCAAAATGCCTTTAGTTTGTGGCGGAACATCCGAGGCTAAAGATGCAAATGAAGAAGTGCAGAAAATATGCGACCAGGTTTGTAAATTTGCACCAACGTTACAGATAAATAAAACAGTGATGTCATATATATACACTGAGATTGTCCTTATGGTTACCGATTTCTTTCAGATGAAGGCTGAAGCCGAGGAAAAAGCTGGGCGAAAGTTTGACGTTTTCACTGCTAAATCGTTCAAAACGCAGCTTGTCGCGGGGACAAATTACTTCGTTAAGGTAAGGAGAAAAAACTCATTTAATGAACGAAATATACGTGCCATAGTTCACTTTTGGTAATTTATTTAGACTTTATTTATTCCAATCCACTTTGAATTTATTTCTTCCTTTGAACAAAAAATAAGATGATTTGAAAAATGTTTTCATTGACTTCTATTTTTTTTTTTTTTTTTTTGCTACTATGGAATTCAATGGCTGCTGTTTCCAACATTCTTCAAAATATCTTCTTTTTTTTTTTAAACCCCTTGAGAGAAAATGACCAAAAAGTCTTCATTTCTGGATTAACTACCTCTTTAATGTAAAAAGAATGTAAAGCCTTCAGCCTTTAATAACTGTAATCACCATTAGTAATTGATCTGTTTTAGGTGCATGTAGGTGATGAAGACTATGTTCATCTGCGTGTCTACAAAACACTGCCTCATGCTGGAGAAACACTGCAGCTGACAAGCATACAGACAGCCAAGGCTCATCATGACGCTATTGAATACTTCTGAAGCGGACCATCAGAAAACATCGCCAGTACTGCCCCAAATACAAACAAAACCATTTGTAAACACTACCTGGGTAAACACTCTTCCATCTTGTGTTTAGCAGTGCTGTGAATAAGCAGTCAAACATTCACTCCCACATACTGAACAAATCACTTGACTGAAGTCTTAATTTGGTCTAGAACTTGTTTTTTCTGCCTATAATGTACAGTATTTCCATAAATTACATGGTTGGACAGTTGTGATTGTGGTTTTTTTTGGATTTATTCAATCAAACTGTCATTAAAGTGCTGGATTATGTATGGTATGTTTTTTTTATTATTCTTTATATTAAAAGTTTTTAAGGGGTCTGGAGTCCCTGCAGGCTCAAAGAGTGCTAGAGAGAAAGTCATTTTTAAAAAAAATTGGATTTAATTTTTAAATACATTTAACAGTACCAGTAATTTCTATGTTTTTTGGATTTAAATTAATTTTAAAACCAGAGATTTAATTTGACTTAATTAATAAAATGCAAATAATTAAAATGTAAGCAAAAAAAAATGAACAAAACATTTTACAGGACAGTACTACGAGAAGCAAAATATAAAAAAAAAAACTATACTACATATTAAATACAGTTAAAATAATTAAAAAAAAACATCTGTATTATATTTTATATATTATTTTATATACTACTGTATAAATTGGGTCTTTATACAAGTAGTAGCATTGGTCCATGATTCTCTGCAACCTTTCAAGGGAGGACTTGAAAGTGTTTAAACAGAAGTTGAAAAATATTCAAGATGCAACTTAATCACTGCATAATGTCCATAAATAATCACTAATTTTGTTTTAACCATACATCTACAGAGAAAATATCACCAAAAATATTACAGAAAATGCCTCTGAATCAAGCTTTGTCAATCGAAGCAGAAGTACCAGAAATATCTTGGCATACATTAATATTACATGAATGCTGCCTCAGAATATTATCGAAACAATGAGATGAAATCATGAAAGATGAAAACCAATTACTTTTATGCCTTTTTTATAGTAGTTTATCCTCACACAAATACTTTTGTTTTAGGATTGTAGCATTAAACCCCCTGCTTTATCCTCAATATCTGAAAAACAGACGAATAATGGCATTGCCTCCTCTCCAATGCAAGCAAACAACTGACAACATTTCAGCAATTGGAAAAGATTTCATTGTTTATAAAATCTGTTTTGTACAATATTTATATGAAAAGGTTTACAGGACAGCAGTAGTGTCTCTTCACTGTAGAAACACAGAGCGTATACTGGATGAGGAGGGAGGGATTGTGGAGATACTGACGGACACATCCAGGCTCAGCTCCAGGTGTCTTCCTCATTTAACTGTGTGGTTTATGTCGACAACACAACTACCATTCACTTAATCTTGGGAGGGGTGTAGTGAATTCTGCACCTTTCATTGAAAACCTGGGAAAAAAACATTCATGGCAAATGGTTTTATTTGAAAATCTAATATATTTATTAGGAGAGAGTCTCAATAACTCACCTTCAGACTCCTGTCATTGACTACTTCTTCAACATTAAGCTCAGACTGCATGAGTTTTAACTGTAAGGAAATTGAGAGAAATAAAATTGATGATTCCAGGCTTTTGTAATTAGACTTACAGATAATTTTTATATATATATATATATATATATATATATATATATATATATATATATATATAGATAGATAGATAGATAGATAGATAGATAGATAGATAGATAGATAGATAGATAGATAGATAGATAGATAGATAAAGATATATATATATATAAAATATGCCCTGATCAATGTTTAGTGCCCCAGACATTAGCATGATTAGCATCACAATAAACAGCATGTAAAAACCTTAAGGTTGTCATGAAATATAAATTGACATTAATATTAACAATTAATCCAAGTTCATTTTAAAAAATATTTTTGTAATCTTTATTTAAAATTAATTCAAGTTTCAAACAAAATGTACAGTAGCACTTGGTATATGGTAAGCACAAATTAACAATGGTTTTGCTACACTAACCATTTAGCCATGGTATTTTTAGTAAAACTTGTAATGCAAACAGTAATAAATAAGCAAAATAATTATAATATTAAAACTTCCTTTTATTTAAAAAAATATTTAGTGGGTAAATTTCCTTAATTGACATCATGTCTGCATTTATTCAGAGACACGGAAATCTGATATATAAAATTATATCTAACATATTTGAACATATGAATATATTTGTAATTCCAATTGCAATATATATATATATATATATATATATATATATATATATATATATATATATATATATATATATATATATGCATACACACACACACACTTCTCTCTTGTGTGCATTAAAAAATTAATGACAGCTTAAATAACGAAAGCAAAACCAAATCCCGGACATGTTAGTAGATTTAAAAACCCTGGCCGGACACAAAAAGGTGCAGGTCTCTGTGGGTCTGTAGAGCATGTGAAACTGGGAGGGTTTATAGTTCTCGCGCACACATAAGCCGTATGAAATTGGTAAAGGAGAGAAGATTTTTCCACTACGTAATCACTTGCGGATGTTTGTTTATATTGGGCAGACACAAAAAAAAGTGCACACAGATGATAATAATAATAATTTAAAAAAAAGTCACTAAATATACTTGGGCTACTGTTGATATACCTTGTTGTTTATAATATATTTTGTTTATATATATATATATATATATATATATATATATATATATATATATATATATATATATATATATATATATATATATATATATATATATATATATATATATATATATTTGTTTTTTTTTTTGTTTGTTTTTTTTATTAATTAATTAATTTATTTTTTCCATACATCACATTTCTATATGGATATTTAGTTCCACAAGTTGACAATCATTTATTTTTGTTTGCATTAAGACATTGGTTTGCATATTAATTAATGATAATAGTAGCACATTGCCCCCTTGATGGCATTACCTTAGTTTGTTCTTTCCGGAGTTGCTTGATAATTGACAAGTTGTCACTATCTTTGGCTCTCTCTTCACGTAACTGACTGACGACTGCAGAGGTTTCTTTAATACATGACTTTATTGCCTTATCTCGGGATAGATGAGCCTCCATAAGCTGAAAAACATACAAAGGGCTTGTAATTAAAATATAAAGGTATTGCATCATACTTTTTTCAGTAGAACATAAAAGAGTCAGTGTTAATGCATTAAAAACTGCGACTTTGAGAGTTTAAAGAAAAAAAACATACAGGCAACACAAAATTAATATCCATGGCTCCTGATAATGTCTTTGCCTATTTACATTATTTATTTATTATTACAGTCAATCCACAGCCTTAGCAAGTAGTCCTGAGATTTTTCAGGACATTTTGCATCATAAGAGCTCAATGCATTGACAGGAGCAACGATTGTCTGTTTTTATTTTATTGACAGCCAAAGTGCAGGTCGCCTTGATTATATGAAAAACCAAAGACCACAGTTTCAGCTAAAACTCTTCTTTAAATGTTTTACTGAAGAAAAAGTCAACTACATCTTGAATAGCCTGAGGGTGGGTAAATGAACAGAAAATTTTCATTTTAGGATAAGCTATCCCATTTGGAGTACTGCGATACATACAGATTCATAAAGCTCTTTGCAGGTCTGTGTGGCGTCCACTTTGCCTGAGAAAGACGCAGTGGGCACTGTAGTGTTCAGGGTATGAATGATTCTGTCATCTATGGTGCGCATCACTTTTAATACTTCCTACAAAACAAAAGGAAAGATAGGAAAACATGTTAATATGCAGCATAAATGCGATATGATATGCGGTATGGGATAAAAATAGAACTTTAAGGTGAAAATTCATTGCTTTTCTTCTAAGTTATGCAATCATAAACAGTTTGAGACAGCGTACCATTAAGCTGAGTCAAAAGACTCAACTAAGAGGTTAAAATCTGATAATAATGAGATAAACCAAAATATAATAAACATTTCTGTTTGACTTTAATCATGATTACAAAAACTGAACTTTCTAAAAACATATATATATATCAATATTTTGGAATGTAATAAAAGTAGCAAGTAATTACATTAAGGAGGCAATGATTAACTGATTTCACTATTGACCATGCTTTAATTCTTCACAATTAATTAATCGTAAAGGCTTCTCAACACTGCGTTTCGGTACGTAACAAAACTCCTGCAACTAAAAGTTATGCCAACTGTGCGCTAGTTTACAGTTCCAAGCTTGTACACCGAGGCTAATATGCACACACACACTGAATTAACTATATCTGAGGTTATCGACCAAGGGCCGTTCACATGTCTTATGTGCAAGTTTGTTATTTCTTTTCTGGACACTTTCCAGGTGCACAGCTGAAAGAATGTTATTTTTATTCATTCATTGTTCTGTCCTTTATTTTCAGTGTAAAATTATTACTTACGTTTAAATGCCAAACATTTTTTTTTCACTTAGTTTTAAGTCCAAAGAGAAATGGACTATTGTTAATTTTTATTAGTAATTTGTGCTGTATTATTTAGTTACTGAGCAGCAATAAATGACATATAAGGAGTTTTATATATATATATATATATATATATATATATATATATATATATATATATATATATATCTCCTTATAAGGAGTTTTCATGTAATTTTCTAAACTAGTAGTATTTTAATGTTAAATTAATAAATCCATAATAATCGTAATTATTCCTCAGACTTTAATCATACAACCAAAATCCATAATTGGTGCATTCCTAAATTTTATCTACAAAAAGAAAACCAGGCATTTTAGTAACAATAGTCTCTCTCTCTCTCTCTCATATATATATATATATATATATATATATATATATATATATATATATATATATATATATACACACGTGTGTGTGTGTGTGTGTGTGTGTGTGTCAGAAATTTAATACTGTACATTAATTTCACACAAAAAAAAACTATTACAAACAAACAACACAACAGTGACTCCTAAAGAACAATATCAGAGGGTCATATGAAATCCAATTCAAATAAATTAAATAATATTTAGAAATACAAAGAAAATTCGCCATGCCTTGTACGTTCAAATAAAGTGCTACTGGAAAAAAAATAAAAACATGTTACATCATCTGCCCACATATAACACAACAATATGTACTTACTGGCTATAGAATTAAGTATACTTTAAGTTCAGTATTTTGCATTACATATAAATACTATAAAACTGAAATGTATTTTTAGTAAAATTTGGTAAAAATTTACTTTATTTTAGTTTTAAGAGCGAATAACTAATAAGCCTCCAGTCACTCATGTTTGCTCAATGAACCTCACGGTTAAATGCGACAGACCACTGAGGGTCAGACATTGATACAAGATTCTCATTAATATCACAACATATGTGGTCACAAAAATAAGCGCACGCTTAAAAATCCCGCACGATTTTATTTCGACAACTGACAAACCTGCTCGCTTTACCTGAAATAGTGAAAAGTCCTCACAGTTCAGAACTCCACCGGGCGCCGCCATGGTTAGCTGAAGAGGTCCTGCGCGCCGAGGGCATCCAAAATACTGCCTGAAGTATACACTACTACAAAACCTGTAGCTTTTAACAGTTGCTGATAATGTTACGTGAGTATTACGACATGCTCAGATTATCGAGATCCAATTTAACAGAGATTATGTAATATAATTATTTTAATTTAATTCTCACATGAAAAAAAATATATATCAAGATTAAATACGTATTAATAATCTTCAAGTAATTTATGTGAAATATTATGTAGCAAAATTATGTATATAATTATATATGCATATATATATATATTATTCAAGTGCAACTACGTGCGTGTCGCAGTCTGTTTACATATGCCCTTAACAGGCGCTCACATGGGCTGATTTGTCTGCTCAGGGTCCTTCAGTGTTTCATTACGTTAGCTCTGTGCTCAAGTACGAACTCAAACTGACTTTCAGGTACTTAGAGGAAGTAAGCCTGGCATTGTCATTCTCGCACGATTTAATGGCATAAACCTGACTTTTCTCTCTCATCATATTTTTCTTCAGAAGCGACGATGTTCAGCATGATCCGCGGGCCTCGCGCTGCCTTTGGCACTTTAATAGGTCAGTGTTTTCCACTTGATATTTGTTCTGGACGCAGTCAGCAAGCAGACGATAAGCTTTGCCACATGGGCACCGTGGGCACAGCGGGCATTTTTCAGACACTTATCAGCACAAAATAAAGCAGTCGACACTTGGACATACATTTATTATGTCGCAGTTTAACTTTTCTAGACTGACCTGGTTTGATTCTGGAGGCTGTTTTATGGATTTTGTCACTTTTTATTGACGTTTTATCTAATATGAGGAAAGAGCTGTTATGAAATTAACTTGATTTTAACATTTTCTTATACAAACTTACCCTTGTGTCATATTTAAGTGTAAAAAAACCTATAGCAAAAATGAGTTTTTATATTATTAACAAATTGTTATTCATTATTCAATTACCCAAAATATATATGTATATAAATATACAGTATTAAATAAAGCAGAAAATTATTTTTATATGGAAAAATCTTGTCAGGCATATTTAGAACAAGAGTCATTTGATGGCATATTAAAAGACTCAATTTAAGAATTGAAAAATACAAATTTATTTTTTATTTTTATACTTTGGCAAATATCTTGCAAGGTATAATGTGTTTGTCAGCAAAACGTTTAAATAATTTAAAACATAATTAAAATGAGTTCATCACTAATTATTTTAAATATTTCAGAGTTACATTTTTATAATTTTGACATATTTTCATATTTTGTTATACTAAAGAATGATGGAACTTTTTAGTAATATTTTGACAAAAGTTATTTGAAACATCAAAGTAGATACTATTATGTAATATTTTGTCTGTATTTATAAAATAACCTTTCAAAGGATCTTAATTTGGTGTTCACATAAAATTGCACTCATTATATATATAAAAAAGTCCTATCTGGTTTCATTAATAGTGATTATTAATGTATTATTACAAATCTTATCTTAAATGTGTATGACCCATGTAATGAAAAGCTAATAAAAAAAAAGAAATTAAATAAAATGATGGATGATTTTACAGTTTTAGCATAGTAACTATGGTATTTTGCCAGTGAGTGAGTGTGTTATTAGCTGTTGTGTAAATATAGCTTTTATATGTTTAAGTTTATGTTTTTATTATAGTTTTCCTGTTCAAATGAGACATCAGATCATTTAAGACTCCATGAGAGAATTCTCAAAACAGAAGTTTATTATTATCCTCATATGTAAACAAACATTTTGGAATGCAGATGTTACAGGAAATAACATAATTGTCTTGCTTAAACCAAACACACAAATCACCATGCTCAACACAACAGCCCAATGGGGAGAGTTCAGCTATAAGAAATAGAGTTCAGCTATAAGAAAAGGGAAATTATTTCATGATTTCCTCGCATCATGTTTTCAGAACTGTATATCTTTCCATCTTCATGCATGAAACAAAATAAAAGCTAAATATTGACACCCTCATCCTAATTTCATTTCATACAAAATATGAAAAATGAACAGAAGATGAGATTGTCACTAAAATGTTCCTCTAATGAACGAAAGTCATGCAGGTTTGAGGGTAAGTAAATGTTGACAGAAGGTTTGTTTTATGCATACTTCACCCCAAAATAAAGAAAATACCCACATTCAGGTTCTTCCAGACTAGGTGTATGACAATATCTTGTTTGTTGTTGTTGGAATTGTAGCTGAATCTTACTTTATCACAATACAAAGTATGTAATCTTTGCATTATTGATATTATATAATAACTAAAATAACTTTATTACTTTATTGTATATTCTATATTTAGCCATTTACATTGACAATAGAAATGTCTATTTGTTACTGAAGTTATGACCTTAAAGTTTGTTTCTTTAAACAAAATTTAACTTGGTTATCAGCTCCAATAAATACATTTTGACTTAAATTTAGGGCTGCACGATTAATAAAAAAAAAGATCACGACCTCCACACAATCTTAATCCAGCATTTCTAAGATTCAGCCCATTATATTTTCAAGTTCAGGAGAGAAGCGTAAAGGCGGTCGCACAAGTCTTCACGTTGTTTTATATTCATGCTGTATTTATAAGGTGTAATTCACCCAAAAATGTCATTTCCGTCTTCATGTAATGATGCCCGCGTCTACTTTAGTGAACAGAACCTGCATAGGCTGTGAATAACAGGCAATAAAGTGCTAAAATAATGTTCAGTTAGTTACACAAAGCGATCGTTTGTGAGCCGTGCGGGAAGTATGTTTTGCATGTGTGTTTTTTTCCCTCAAAGTGATGGCAGCCATGACATGAACCGCACTTGGCAGTAAAAGTGAAACCAAAAGCGCAAACATCATTTAAATGATCATATCTCATTTTAGAGTTATGATTATGACAAGCATTTGATGTTTTTTCGTTCATAGCTAACCCAGAGTGTTGTGCATGAAAAAAAGTGTAACAGTGCCAGTATAACTACTCTAGCCTATATAATGAATATAAGAGGGAATCTGTTGATGACAAATCTCTCATTTTACCAATAAAAGAAAGGGCTAATAATGCTGTCAATGACAGATTGCAAGCACATGTCTCAAACACAATAATCCAACTTTAGAATTATGAATAGTTGTATTCTGATGTAATCACTTTACTGTATATTAATGACCAGGACACATTTAAAGTCTGCTCAAGTCCACCATTCCAAGTCTATACAAATATATCATTTGAAGCAACAGTAGAGCTACACATAGGCCTGATATTACTATTGTTGTTTTACCATATGTTTTGTAAATAACAATAATAGCCTACTCGTATTACCTTTATTTTACATCTACAGAATCGTGAGAAAATCGTGATCTTAATTTTCAATTTAAAAAATCGTGATTCTCATTTTAGCCAGAATCGTACAGCCCTACTTAAATGATTGAAATGTATTTTATTAAACGTTAACTAAGAAATCAACATCAGCTAAGGTTAATAAATCATTTTCATCATCAGTTTAGTTAATTAACTAATGTTATCAAATGGAGCCTTGTTGTAAAGTGTTAACAAACAATAGTCTAATTTTAAAAATCTGACCATTTCAATCAATATTTCAGGCCATGTAATAATCTAAGTTGATGTAGTTTCATAGATTTGTTTCAAAATAAAAAGCTTATTAAGTCTTTAAGTGTTTGGTGCTGCTGTGATTAACACCACTGCCAATAAAGCAATCAGGATATTCTTAATCCAAGTTTTTCTTTAGTTGACACTGTTGGTAACCCATTGACTTCAGGAGTAGGTACACTCTCAGAAAAAAACGGTACAATGTTATACCAAAGAAGGTACAAACCATTGTCACTGGGGCAGTACCTTTTTAATGGGACAGAATTGTACATTAAGACAAAGAAACAAATTTTTACCATTGCAGTTTGTACCTTTAAGGACATGATTTGTACCATGGGAAACCAAAATGTACCTTTTGTTAGGTAGGTACCACTACAGTGACAAGACACTTTGTATTTTAACAGTGTCAGAATGTTTACCACACATTTATTTAAAAGTCCCTTAAATGTTTAGTTCACAATACCTATAGTTCCATGTTTTCCAGTTGTTTTGTATCATTGTATTATAGAACTTAATAATTAATGTTCATGAGTTTCTTTAAACATGCGCTTTTAAATTATGATTCTTGTTTTAATGTGGAAATTATTCATACATCACTTTGCCTTTCCAGTAATATTTATTTTCACAGACATTGTAATAAAGGAGTTGTCCAACACTTTTCTACCTTTTTTATGGAAACAAATGTGTACCTTCATTTCAATTGTACCTTAAAAGGCACAGAACAATATCATAAGAGGTCTTTTCTGTACCATATATGGTACAATGTTTACAAAGGTACAAAACTGTTCCTCAAGGTGTACCTTTTTTTCTGAGAGTGTAGGGTTGTGTGATTTGGGGAAAATTTCTAATTGTTTTCAATTCAATTCAATTCACCTTTATTTGTATAGCGCTTATACAATGTAGATTGTGTCAAAGCAGCTTCACATAAAAGGTCATAGTAAATTGGAACAGTGTAGTTCAGTTTGTAGTGTAGTACAGTTTGTAGTGTGATTTTTATTTATTTATTTATTTATTTTTTGACAGATATTGCGATTTGATTTGCGATTTTATTTTGTAGTCAAGCTTCAGCTCAATAATCTGTAAGTTGCGGCAACAATTCTGCGCCAGCTCTTAAAAATTACCTGTTTTTGTTTGGTGTCTGACTTTGAAATCAAAGTGTTCCCATATTACCGATGTTCTTTTTTTTATATTAATTTGTCTATTAATGCTTCTGAAGCAGCAGACACCATTATCCCAATTGTCCACGCTTTGCTGTTTGTTTGTTTGTTTTTTTTTGTTTTTTTTTGTGGGTGTTCCGCATAGTTCGGTTGCGCAATTCTGATTGGGCAGAATGAAAGTGTGTTCACTCAATTGAATAGTAAGACTATTACACACAGATGGCATTTGCTCAGGGCGGGGGAAATAAAATAATACATATACTGTATCTTTCATATCCCAGCCTCTTGCAATTAGCTAATCGCAATGTTTCAAATTGCGATTGCAATTAGATTTTAATTAATCGCACAGCCCTAGTAGTAGGTGAAAAAAATACTGTGGAAGTCAATGGATGCTGTCAACTCTGACAACCAACATTGCTCATGATATCAGAAGAAAGTAACGTGTATATACATTTAGAACAATGTGAGGCTGAGTAAATGATTACAGAATGTCATTTGAAGCCAGAATATCACTGTAAAGGTTGTTTTCCCCCTACAGGGCAGTGGCGGAGAGGTATGATGACCACAGGGAACAGAAGACTGTGTATCAAGCCTCAGGAAGGGCCGTCTGCATCCCCTCAGAGTCAGTACTCCCAAAATATATTCACTTCTACCTGCCTGCATAAAAGGTGCGGCATGTGAAATGACACAGCACTCAGCATGACTTAGCACTCGATATGACATAGCAAGTCAATATGACACAGCACTCGACACGAGAGAGCACGTTTTGTTCCCTTGAAGGTCTGTAAATCTAAGAAAGAATTCAAAACAAGACAAAACATGCATGTAACACTCAACGGTGTAATTATAGCATCGATCGAGTCGAGATAAGTTCCTGTTTTGGCGGTTCTTCATGGATTATATTGCACTTTAGGGAATTTATTTGTATTCCCAATGGACTGGCTTTTCACTAACACCTTGTGTTTCTTTTCTCTTTGTTGGTTTTAGCACAACGGCCTGGTTTCAAACTACCAGGTTACCGCCCCTCAGATTGGGATAAAAAGATGTTGATGTGGTCGGGACGATTCAAAACTGTAGAGCAGATTCCAGAGTTTGTGTCGTAAGTGGACTCTTCCTGTTTACGTTAGGGTAAACCCTCTGTTTTTAAATGCGCTACTGATTATCCTGTTGGTTTATAAGATCATGTGACTTGAAGTTGTGCCTGCTTATTGGCGGGACATGAGAGATGTGTGCTGTGAGGTTGAAATGAGATTTACTCTCAGTGTACTGACAGGTAATTAGTGTAATTGATGGTATCTGGTGGGAGATCAGAGGGAGCTCTGTTTAGGATGAAAAACAGCAGGCACATCCTCTGTGACCCCTCATACTGTATATATACATATACATCCCTTTTTAAAACATTTTTTTTATGGTTTATATTTATAGATTTTGGTGCATTTGAACAAAACAAATTTATTAAAAATATAGATTTATTCAAATAATATTAAAGTCACTGTACATCTTTAAAAACAGAAAGATAATACATTTAAGTTATGTTAAATATGAAAAAATATATATATATACAAACTTCAACATTTTATATATTTTTTGTTTCTCTTATTTTTTCTCTTTTTTAAATTTAATATTTTTCCCTAACATATTAATTTACGCTACTGATTTTTAGATCGTTATCTTAAAGAGCCCATATTATACATGAAATAGGGTCATATTTAGGTTGTAAGGGTCTCCAACAACAGTCTAATATGCATGCAAGGTCAAAAAACACTTTGATGGTCTTATAATCTGCATTTATTTTTACCTAATTATCCCAGCGACTCCCATATGAATCGTTTAGCGATTCATTTGTTCCCAACCCCCTCCTCAGCACGAAGCTAATCTGCGCTGATTGGACCAATGACAGCCTGCTGCGATTGGTCGACAGTGACAGGCTTCAGCACGAGACAGAGTGAAATGCCCAGCTGCTTATCAACAATATAAAAGTAGTCACAGTGCATACACGCTTCATAGTGTGAGGCTTTTTTCACACACACACACACACACACACACACAACCCTCCTCAGAAGAACTGGGGAGATCGACGCGAGTCTCCTAGCCGTCACACACTCAACCTGCTCTTTTTCTCTCTCTCTCTCACACACACACACACACAACGCTCCTTAGAAGAACTAGGGAGAGCGACGCGAGTCTCCTGTCTCCTAGCCCCTAGCCGTCACACACTCGACCTGCTCTTTTTCTCACACACACACACATCACGCTCCTCCTCAGAACTAGGGAGATCGACACGAGTCTCCTGTCTCCTAGCTTACGATGGCCATAGCAATGACAAACGGCAGTGGAACGCGAGCTCACAAAAGCATTTAACGTTAAATCCGTAAACAAAGCGGCACGCGTCGCGTTTTTAACGTGGCTTACATGCGATAAGAGAATATAAAGAGTAACCGCGTGTACTGTACCAGGTTAACAAGTAACAAAACACAATAAATACATAATTTGCAAGCTAGAGTAAACGAGGCAACAGTTTTAATCGCACTTACTTACACTTGTGAATAAACCTCAACCACTGACTCTTCACAGTTTCATCTTTGGGTAGAGACTGTCAATATTATCCATCTGAGCACAGCGTTACTTCATTCGACCGGCGGCGTCTGTGTGTGTGTGTGTCTAGTGTTTTTTCTGTGTTAGTGGGCGGGGCCGCAGGATTCAAATCTCCCGGGTTTGCGCGCGTAACTACTGGCGAGGCTTGTGTTTCGTAGCCGTGTCATCGCGAAACACCTAATGACTCGTTATCAAGACGACTCGTTTGAAGCACTATGAGTCGACTCTTTTATAGATGAATCGAATAATTTTAAACACTGTACACTTACAGATTTAAGCCTTAGCTGGATATTTCACAAATGTATTTATGAACTGGTTCTGTTTAATTAACCAATTGCATGATGCAACCAATATAGTCTTTATTTGAAAGAAGATTCATATTAACCAGTTCTGTGTAGTGAATCAAAAGTACACAGCAAAGCCCAATTTAAAAGCGAATCAATGGCTCTTCTGAACTGGATCTCTTTTATAAATCGAACACCCATCTAGTGTGACTAGTGAATCCAGATTCTAAAAGAAATGACTCTTTCGAACTGGTTCTGTTGTGTGAGAGAAAAATCTAGAGCGTGACCAATGAAGCCGCATTAAAGAAATGACTCTTATGAATTGGTTCTGTTGTGTGAGATAAAAATCTAGAGTGTGACCAATGAAGCCACATTAAAGAAAAGACTCTTATGAACTTGAGTGTCAACTAGATGATTCTTGCACTATTTTTTTATTTTATGCTAATGCTCTGTTTTAGATTCGAGATGATTGATGCTGCCAGGAACAGAGTGCGTGTGAAGGCCTGCTATATCATGATGGGACTGACCATCTTTGCGTGCTTAGTCATGATTATCTCTGGCAAAAAGGTAATGATGTGCGCTCTTGTATAAACAAAAACCATATTGCTTTGTTTAATTTTAATTGATGTCATATCATTTATCCCGTACCTTCCTTGACAGGCTGTTAGTCGGAATGAAAGTCTGATCACTCTTAACATGGAGAAGAAGGCCAAATGGAGAGAGGACGCCCAGAAAGATAAAGCGGAAGAAAATGCGCTTGCCGCTAAAGCCCAGTGAGGTCCAACTGAGCTCCCAAAACCCATCATTCACAAAGCAACCATTTCTTCTAAATAATGTCAAAGGCCACACTGCAGGAACTCTGGTGGAGGTGCTACAGATGTTCCTCCACACAGTCAACAGATTTTATAAAGTAGTGTATTAAATTAAAATGCGAGATTTCCTTTGTGTGATTTTTGTAAATATATAATTAGAATAAATAGGCTTCCAGTTAAACGTAAAACAACAGTGTTAGTGTTTCATTTCATTTGAACTCCACTTCAATGTCTTCTGTAAAGCAGCATTCGAGTTGTTTATGTGTTTGTTTATGGATGTCTGAGCTCAGCAGACTGAACAGAGGAAATGAGTCTGAGGTTATGATGGTAAAGTAGGCGGAGCCTCAAAGCCACACCTACCAATTATGCATGACCAATGGGAGTTTGCAGGTGTTTACAGCCACAGAAAACTAGGCTGTGTCTGAAATCCGAAATTAAAAGCAGTTTCAGCTGAATCTTGAAAACCTTCTAAAATGTGTAAAGGAGTCAAAACAGCAGTAGGAATCAGCAGATCTGTTGATAGTGATGCATTTCTCATGCCTGATGTAACCTCTAATGGGCAACATCACGACTATAATGAGGAAAAAAAACAGGAATGCTTGAGTAGTCTGTCCTTTCTGTGGTCACATCTTGTGACATTACATCCTGTTTTAGTGCCATGTTGCATTCATATACTCAGAATAATGAAGTGGATTAGAGCTGTGGTGAAACACATCAGTTTTGAGATTTTAAAATGGATGGCTGTTCTCTCTTGAAACGATTCTGAGCTTAGTTTTTAACAGCAGATGGCGCCATACACACTAAATGATCACGAGGGAAAAATTGTTACAAGATTAACTCAACTGCTCAACACTCGTAATTCACTTAAACCTTTCCTAACTTTATTGGTGGTGGTCATGGAAGAGTGGAGAACATGAGACTGATTCCTGTGACGCTCCAGAGACAGACGAGTCTTCGCTGAGGCCAGCTTCCAGCCTCCGCCACTGAGACTGCAGCTCTGCACAAGACGTTTGGCCAGCGGAGAAATTAAAATGGTCGTGCCCAACTGAGTCTGGTTTCTCTCAAGGTTTTTTTTCTTCACTTCCGCCTTTCAGTGAAGTTTTTTTCCCTCTCCGCTGTCACCACTGGCTTGCATGGTTCGGGATCTATAGAGCTGCGCATCGTTGGATTTGCTCTTCAATATTTGGACTCTCAGTAGTGATTATTAAACCACACTGAACTGAGCTGAACTGAACTGAATTTAAACACTACAAACTGAACTACACTGTTCCTATTTACTGTGACCTTTTATGTGAAGCTGCTTTGACACAATCTACATTGTATAAGCGCTATACAAATAAAGGTGAATTGAATTGAATTATTAATTTAATAATTAGGTTCAAGTTGCTTTTGTTCAGAATTGCATGCATGCAGAGTTTGGCTGTTTGTAAATCATACAGCGCCATCTACTGTTCAGCTCACCATAGATTCAAGAGAGAATAGCCAGGTTCATTCCTTCATTCGGTCATTTTCTTTTCGGCTCAGTCCCTTTATTTATCAGGGGTCACCACAGCAGAATAAACCGACAACTTATCGAGCACATGTTTTATGCATCGGATGCCCTTCCAGCAGCAATCCAGCAATGGGAAACACCCATACATTCTTGCATTCACACACATACACTATGGTCAATTTAGTTTATTCAATTCACCTATAGCACACGTCTTTGGACTGTGGGGGAAACCGGAGCACCAGGAGGAAACCCAACACTGGGAAAACATGCAAACTCCACACAGAAATGTCAACTGACACAGTCGGGACTCGAACCAACGACCTTCTTGCTGTGAGGCTACAGTGCCACCGTGTCACCTGAATAGCGATGTAATTTGAAAAATTAATCGCAGAATTAGAATAGAATCTTATTAGGATTAATCTTAGCTTCACAGTAGAGACGTTCTTCCGAGAATATTTTTCAGCAATGTCTGTTTGCCTGTTCAGTGTGAATGTTAAGTTCATCGAAACGAATCGCTCTAACAGAGCAAATCGCACTTGAATGTTTTAATTAAACTAAACCTGCCACCTGTGACCGCACTCTTAAAAGCAAAGACAGACGTCCAGTAAATCAATGGACCACCACGCTTCATGAAACAGCATTTATGCAAATGGCGTAACAGAGAACAGTTACACAACCTCAATACGACAGCAGTATTGAACACAAAAGAGCTGGTCATCTCTTGGGAAGAATCTGACATTGAAATAAGAAAAAATAAAACGCAAGTAAACAATCATATCTTGAGCTAATACCCAGTCAAATTTGACGATTGAATTTAGTTGATAAAATTGTTCGGTCTTCTTGAAAGTCCATTTGTTTGTCATTTTCAATAAGGATTATGGCACCTTCGGTATTAAGAGATTCTAACCATCGCGGAAATACAATAAAATCAAAGAGAAAAACAAACCAGAGCAAGTCGCTGCTCTGTACTTTTCCTTATATACCTCTCTAGTCACTGGTTTGTCTGAATGTGTGCGCATTTAGCATGATTAGACATTAATATTAATGTTTGTCTCACACACACACACTTGTTGGGAAGCGAAAGCCTTTCAGTTTGTTAACATATAGTGGAAGCTTGGAAGGGTTGGTTTTTCTCAGCACTCTTGAATACTTAGTGTTTTCTGTGAATACATCCTCTGCATCCTGAGAAGTATTTTCGAGGGGCCTAAAACTGATTACAGAGGCTGGAATCTAAACAAACGGTGTCTGTTATTAACGTAAAGTGCTGATGAAGATGATGCTCGTGTGAAATTGTACTTTTGAAGTATCAAATAGTGAAATGCACAGGATCCAGAACCTGTCTTTTTTTTTGCCTGTCCAGCAGTCTCAGTGAGTGGCAAGATTCCACCTCCCAGAATTCCAAAGGTGCAAATTGTGTGTAACCCTAAAAGGAGAGGCAGAGCCTGTAATGTTCAGTCATTGTCGGAATGCATGTTCAATGCGTGTCAAAAAAAGCACTGTCTGACTGGAATCACCATTCAGAAATCGCAGACCAAACCCTTCAAGTCCGTCTTTGAGTTGTTTGGGTCAAATGAGAAGGTCCTTCGTTGGGCGTCCTTCAATCTCACTGTATTCAGGGCGGGTAATTTTGGAGACATGCAAACACAGTCACACGGTCAGTCCAGTGTTTGAAATCAGATGAAAAAACAGATCCCTTGTCGGAGTCAATATTGCAGTCACACCAAACAAGCTGTGCTTTTCCCAGCTTTCCTCAACTTCGTTGCTGGATGCAGTTTTCCTGAATCGGGACTGATGGGATATGCGTGCTTTGAAGGGCTAAATGAAGGAAGTGGGATGTTTAAGTCTACTAAATCACATTTTCTGCATGTGGCCATCATTCTGGACTGGGCCGATGACACCAGGGAAGTAGGACAAGAGGGAGGAAATGGGTTGACCGGCAACACACGCTCTTGTAAAATTCACACTCTACTTGAAATGTTCGTTTGTTGAATCCTTCGCTCTCTTGGGTCAGGGGGGGCGTCTCACACCCTCCAGGGTGGATTGCTTGGAGAAGAAATGGGGGTGATGGACAGTGTTAAAGTTGGAAACCCTCCATGGGAGCCTCGCACTGCTGGAAGAGGAACTGCTGCTGCTGGAGGTCTACGGCAGGCGCCAGGGACGGATCTTCATCATCGGTGCTGAAGTAGCGCTCGATCAGGTCGAAAGCTTTCTGGTAGATCTCCTGGTTCTCGTGGCCCTGGAGGAACTCCAGCTTGTCTAAGCCTGATACAAAACAAATGTAAAATAAGCATTGTCATTTTAGCTCGGATTTATTCTACTTTCATTTTAGTTGATGAAAATAATGTTTTCGATGACAAGGGAAGCGCTAAATAATAATAATAATAATAATAAAATATATAATATCTTGAGGGCTGATACGTTCTCAGTGAAGTCCTTTTTCATTCTTCATAAGCTTAGTTTGGCAAGCTATTTTTGCCAAACTTCAAAAATGACCCTCACACCAGCTCACTCATCAATTTAGCTTGAAGCATTTATAACTAATAGGAACACCGAAACTGTTGAATCTCCTGAAATAACATATCATTATTGACACTGACAAGATTATCAATGCTTTAGATTTATAAAAGGATTTATTTTTGGGATGTAGTGAAGGGTCTGAAGACCACTAAGAACCAATTACAGCCATATAATAGCTGTGTCCCAAATGGCACGTTATGCACCATGTACTTATGCACTTACACACTTAACAGTATAGTACATGTATGTAGTGTCGTCCCAAATGGAGCACTAATAATTTTTTTACTAAGTGGAAATTCAAACCGTTTCCCTGATGACGTTTGTAAAGTAAGTGAAATGAATGACCAAACTACCAAATAATACCATCCATGAGTATACCCGCATTCACCATCGGGAGGCGCTATAATCACTCTTGTAGGAGAACAGTGATTCACAATACAAAATGTGCTGACGTGTGCCCGATAGCTCTTCCCCTTCCGCTACGTGTGTGTGAAGTGTCCATCATTTCACACTTCATTTTATAGGTTGAATAAGTGCATCATCCTGGTAATTAAAGTGCACTTATAGAGTTTTCAGAGTGAAAGCACACTCTATTTACACTACAAAATGGCGTAGAATACTGCACAAGTATGCAATTTGGGACGCATCTAATGTCAAGAACAAAATAAAGAAGGAAAGCCTCTTTTTTTCCCCTCCCAAGCCATTATAATGAAAAAAAAAAGTTTTTAAATTTATATAGTAATAAAAATGTACATAGTTAATAGCCTACTTTGTACCTCAATGTCAGGACAGATCCACATACCGCCGATAGATGGCGCCACTAACTCAGTAAGTTCCCTTGTGTCCACAGAATATAATTTTTGCAGTAATTTAGACACTTTATTCTACGTGATAAATAAACTACTTGTCAGTCAACAATTAACTGTTTTAAGCCATTAAATCTTTTAAAGGCCTTAAAATATTAAGTCCAATTGAATTGAGTAGTCTAATATACGCTACTTTAACATTCCACCCTGAAAAAAATACATCACTAAAAAGGAGTTGTCACTTTCCCTTTCTTTCAGTGTAGTCGAATAATTTTTAATACTTTTAATCAATTCTAAAATATATTTTTATAAATTTCTAATATCATCTAAACTTACGAAAGCCCCTGGTATTACATTTCATGTGCTGGGCTGTAGCACTGAATAAATGAAGACATAAGAACAGATGATTTGTAGAGCATAATAATAAATGTGGTTGTGCGGCTTTATTTATAATGTACATAACACACACATGGTCGTGATATGCAAATGTGAGAGTGAAAAATCTGCACAGTTGCACACACATTCAAAGCGTAGATTCAAAGCAGTTTTATGATCTTGCATATTGTCAGTGGCTCCCTCATTCGCGCACATTACAGGACTACACAATATCATATTATATACAAAGTAGCCTAGGTAGGTCTACAATTACGTCCCTCAATGACGACTGGAAAGAAGCAGTTACTGCTCCTTCTTGTGTGTTAAAAAAATAAAAATAAATAAATAAATAATCGGTTTTACACAAATTACAGGGGTCACCCCATTGAGATTGGAAAATACGGAAATCTATATTTATAAGGAACAATCATATATATATTATATATATGAAGAATATATATATATATATTAGAGGTGGGCGATATGACCTAAAATTAATATCACGGTATTTTTCATCTTTTGAACGGTGACGGTATAATATCATGTTATTACTTTAAATAGCAAAATAATATACATCTCAAGGAAGAACAGACAAAAGAAAGTCTCACTTCTATCACTCTTTAAAAGTTTCGGTTTGGGTCATTTTAAATGCTCAGTCTCGTTATGAGCTGATCTTCATTTCTCTGTGTTTCTGGAATAAAGCAGGCAAGTCAGCCGCACTAATTTATAAGCAGACAGAGCAGGATTCTCATGATGACCACCGGCGCAATACCGCTCTTTGTTATGAGCTGTAGTTTCAGTGTAAACTTAGTAAAGGAGAGTTTCTTTGGCGATGATGTCTACAGTATTAGACTTTATATTTAGCGGACATTTGCGCTGAACACGCGGTGAATGCAACGCATCAAGATTCAGGCACCTTCTCCGAAAACACTTGATTGATCTCAGCTGGCGGACCAACATTTACCTCATGTTATGATCGCTGTCATCTGCGCCATTATCATTATTATTTTATTATAACTTTAGGTGAGGTTTGCAAACCTGTGTACTTTTCATTCTTCAGCTGTTTGCATTTCCTGCAGTAACAAAAGCTCCCTGTTATATGACAGCGGGAAGCGTTGAGTGATTGACAGCTAATACGAACCAATACAGCGGCAGGGTAGAGCAATTCAGCAAGTTTTTAGAGAAAATCAAATCAGATTGCACTACAACCATTATATTCAGTCGCACAAATGCTCCCAAATATAATATGAGGGCGCATAGATTACATTTCGGGCACTCATGCGACCAAAATGGTTGCAATTTCGAGCCCTGTAGTATAAGGACAGGTATTCAGACCACAACTGAACGTTTGAAGAAAATTGAATGCCTTATTATTTAGAATTAGCTATTATTGATGTAAATGCAGCCGTTTAAGGTGCATAATTGATTTATTACGGTATTGACGGTATTAGAAAATCCATGTCGTGGCGCAATGTCACACCGGTGATGACTATGACACCGGTGTACCGCCCACCCCTAATATATATATATATATATATATATATATATATATAGTGTTTATCTGATGTAATCTACTATGAAACAATGTGAATCATCAATTCATTCATTCTAAAATTTTTCACAGAGCATATTTAACTGCATTTACCATATCATTAATTTATCATCACATCCTTATTGTAAGTTTTGTGAACCAGGATGCACAGAGACTTTGTTACATAATCCTGCTCGGTAATTGTTGAACAACAATTCTCAATTTCCCCTAATCATGAAGAACCGGAATCTCTGGTTAGCTGCTTCAACTGCTACAAACAAACTAGTAGTACAGAGAAGGAAATGCCCCTCACAACTTCTCTATTAAGCACTGATTATCTGGTTATTAGCACTGTCATCAGGGGTAGTAGTTAAAAATAAATATATTCTTCTGGTTACTGTAGCATTTTACATTCTTTTTCAAATAAAAAACTAAAATTACAAAAAAAAAATCGTGCAGCCCTACTATTACTCTATAAAGTATGACATTATACACAACAAAACTTAAATATACTTTGATAGAGTAAACACTGTATCAGGAGTGGCAACACAAAAGGTTTGATAGCCACTATTTTTAACAAAAGTAATATTACATTATTATATTACAGATTTTTACCTAAACCACTACTGACAGAAGCATCTCGCTATGTTTTTGTTTGGAAAGCATGGCCATGTCCATAAACTCTAAGTGATAAATATTAAGTGTTTTAGGGTTTTGTTAATAATTTAGACAAGTGCAGGTCAGGATACTTTGCTATGTGGCTTATTTATTTCCATGATAAAGTGTTTTTTTGTTTGTTTATCACAATCAACTTGCTGTTAATTTCAGTTATATTCTATACCAATTTAAATTCAGGTGAATGCCTTTTAGGTAGCTCATATGTTTGTGAAAAGACAACTGAATTCAGCTCCAGTGTGTATTTCGGCTTAAAAGGTTCCATTTAATGGATCTTTAAATGATTTTCATAACAAATCTGTGAATAAATCCATATAAATGCTAATTGTTGCAATGGTATATTTTTGGTAATAGCCAAAAACACTTTGTATGGGTCAAAATAATATATACAGTTGAAGTCACATATATTAGCCCCCCTATGAATTTATATATTTTTAAATATTTCCCAAATGATGTTAAACAGAGCAAGGAAGTTTTTACAGTATGTCTGATAAAATTTTTTCCTCTGGAGAAAGTCTTATTTGTTTTATTTCGGCTAGAATAAACACAGATTTTAATTTTTCAAACACCATTTTAAGGTCAAAATTATTAGCCCCTTTAAGCTATATTTTCTTTCGATTGTCTACAAAAACAAATCATCGTTATACAATAACTTGCCTAATTACCCTTACGTGCCTAGTTAACCTAATTAACCTAATTATGCCTTTAAAGGGCACATAGTTTACCTCTTTTTTATAATTTAATATTAATATTATGGTTCTTCTGAGTGTGCCAGTTTAGGTTCAGTTTAAAACACAATTCAGATTTTTTATTATAATGTGTTAAAAAGTGTCATGTTAGGGGCGTGTCCACAGTTCGCTGATTTATGGGTGTGTTGCTTCACATGTAAATTAGTTTCGGCTTCCCGCCAACGTAACAAGGGGGCGGGGCCATGAGCTCACCCGCTCTGCGTTTGCAACAGAGTTTGACAGGCAGACTGAGAGGTTCAGCAATTAGTCGTACATGTACGACTCGGACACAGACCAAGCAGAGAGTACAAAATCATTTGTGTCTTTGTACTGTTTTACAGCCAACTGTGTGCTAGTTTCAAGTGCCGAGCTTGTACACAAAAACTAATAACCACGCACACTGAATTAACTTTGACTGAGGCACCAGGATGCGCCGCTCGAAGCCGCGACACAGCACACCAGACACTCTCTGTAGGCGCGGCAGAAACATGAAGTGTCCCGAATCGTCGCGCCACGCAGTTTTTGAATTCTAAACAGGTTTCTGCAGCGGTCCGCAGCACCCAGCCATCGACTTGAGTGTACCCTGATAGAAACCGATGTTTAGAATTCTAAAACGCATGCTAGTTAAGATCACAGGGAGCCTCTGGGATCTCGAGAAATGCAAATGACTGAAGTATAAGGTAGACTCAATGAGAAGTACACATGTTTGCAAACCCACCTAAAGATACAAACAATAATTCTGATTAGAGCGATAATGTGGAGAATATTGCTCTTGTGTTGAGCCCAATGAGCCTTGCATCTAAAAATAGAGCTAGGGTGTTCCTTTAGTGATATCGCTTCGACTCACGCTGAAAATGGTGGACGTGAATCAACAAACTGAGGATATGATGACGCGCCTGTCAATCAATATTGGTGGGCGGGGGGAACCGCTCTCCTACGTAAAGTTGCGGTCGGTTTGAAAACCGCTCCAATTGGTCCACCGTTTTTTATGTTGTTAAATTGAAAAAAAAAAAAGCACTGGGTGTGCTTATATCACCCCAATATGACGGTCTATACACCATACATGCACATATGTCTGTCCAAACAGCTTGAAAAGTAGATTTTTTACCATAGGTGCCCTTTAAATGTAACTTTAAGCTGTATAGAAGTGTCTTGAAAAATATCTAGTCAAATATTATTTACTGTCCTCATGTCAAAGATAAAATAAATCAGTTATTAGAAATGAGTTATTAAAACTATTATGTTCAGAAATGTTGAAAAAAATCTCTCCATTAATCCGAAATTGTGGGAAAGAATATATTTATATATATACACACACACATACTTTTTTCAATTTATTTATTTATTTAATTTTTTTTTGCCAAAAATCATTAGAATATTAAATAAAGATCATGTTCCATTAAGACAGTAATTTCAATTGTAAATATATTAAAACTTAACTTTTGATTAGTTATATTCATTGGTAAAAACTACATTTAAATAACTTCAAAAGGTGACTCTCTCAATATTTAGATTTTTGAGAAGCCTCAGACTTTCAAATAGTCATATCTCTGCCAAATATTACCATATCTTAAAAATATACATCAATGAAAAGCTTATTTATTCAGCTTTCCTGTGATAAATAAATCTTAATTTTATGAAAACAACACATAAAACTGGTTTTGTGGTGTCCTGGGTCACAAATATGGTGGTTAACATACCATATGCCTCCTCGATAAGGGCGCAGTAGGGGTTGATTCCTCCTCCTCTTTTAGCTTCCAGCTCACCCAGTCGCAGGATGTTTTCCAAGCCATTCAGTGCCACCTGTACGATCTTTGAGTCCATCAGCGTCAGGAGGTCACATAAGGGCTTAATGCACCCAAGCTCAACAAGATGCCTGTGGAGAAGAGCGAAGAATTGAAATCTAAAGTCACCTTCTTCGCTGGTGGAGGAAGTGATCAGATTATGAGTAACAGGGTTAACTGGTGCTCTGCATCACCTGATTTGTTCAGCAGATCCTCCAGATGTGGCGTTTGTGATGGCCCACGCCGCCTCCTTCCTTGTACGAAACTCAGCTACTTGCAGAATACTTATTAATGGGGGGAATAAGTCTGCGTCGATCACCATCTACAAGTTACAGAGACCAAAGGAAAGAGTGTGAGAGAAAAACAGACATTTTTAGACATGAAGATTGTTTGCTTAGTAGCAAGACAGGGGGAGGACATTGTTACAATGTTGCACTTTACGCTTAAGTGGGTGAAATATTTAATTATATAAACTTTGCAGTGCCCTTTCTGATAACGCTTTACTTGAAGGGGTGTTCATAAGACTGTCATTAAACCTTTATAATCATGACATGAATGAATGTGAATGAGATTTTACGCATGCTTACAACAATTGTCATTAAGTTTCATTCACTCAGTTATGACATTTTAAATGCAAAGATTACATTGTTTGTTATGACAACGTGACATAAATACATCACAACCTGTTTTTGTCTCGTCATGATAATTTAACATTACCTAGACAACAAAACGTGTCATAAATCTGTCATAAACATGATCGTCATGAAGCCATTATGAACATGAATTTTCTACCACCGTCTTTCATATATTTTATGACCTCAACTACAGTGGCACAAGCTAAATATGAAGGACACAGTTAAAAATGATTTGACAACAGTTTTAACACTTAATAAGGTATGTTAATGACAAATACAGATTGTTCCACTGAAATTGTAATCAGAAAAATATTCATGACACAAGTATATCGCTTCATAGCAATCATGTTTATGACAGATTTATGACAAGTAATGTTATCTTAGTACTGTCAAGTTGAAGACTGGTTGTGATGTATTTGTTTATGTCAAGTAACAATGTCATCTTTGCATTTAAAATGACATAATTGAGCAAATGACACTTAATAACAGTTGTCATGTCACGATTATAAAGGTTTTACGACTTATGTACACTCCAAGTAAAGTGTTACCAAATATCTGACTGAATATTTGTCAGTTATATTGATCTCCCTGCTTTGAATCAGTCAAAGGCAGACAGAGGGCATGCATTAGAGAGATTATGTGTGTGTGCGTTTGTGTGTGCATGTAAATGACACGGCATAACTAATAGCTCATAGTAATAGGTGTTAGCTACCTCTTTACAAATATTTTGAAGCATATTGATCAAAACTGATTGGAACTACTACCAATCAGAATCAAGAGATTATGGAATAAAATGATAATATTGCAACTGTTGTTTTGATGATGAACAAACTGAGACTGGGTATGTAATTTACTTTGAAAACAACAAACAAAAACACAACGTGAAAGTTCAAAAGCATTCACTGCATAAAGAAGCCTATTAAAATATAGTTCAACCCAGACACTCTCAGGATTAAAAAATACTAAGGTAACTCATAGTTCATTTTTAACCACACAGTAGTAAAGTGTATTATATTGTAAATATTAGAGTATTAACCTTAACCTTAATTGTAGCTACTTTTAACTATTGTGTACTGATAAACTGTAATAATTACTGTAGGATACTTAGTTTTTAGTTCTGTAACTGTGGTGTATATATTGTTGTTGAAAACTTACAATATTGGATCGATTGTTGATATTATTATAGATGTTATATTACAACAGCAACTATAAAATGACCACAATGTGTTAATGCAAGCACTTTACTATAAAATGATTAAAAACCACTGTAGAATTTACTATTATAAGTCTATTAGTATTAAGTCAATTACTGAAGTATTTGCCAAACATTCTTAAAATGTCCCTGTAAAACAACAGTTCAACAAACAAGAAGTTAATATTCATTGAGGTATATTTTAGACTCTTCAGTCATGCATATATACCTGTATTTGTGCACGATTGCCAGCTGTGATATTGGAGATGGTCCAACATGCCTCTTTTTTAATGGACTCTTTGGGGCTACTCAGCAGGTGAAGAAGACTTTGCAGGGCAGAGCAGTTAAGAATCACCTGCTCGTAAGAAAACAATCAACGTAACATCTGAAAACACACAATCCTTACTGAGGATAAAAAAAAAAAAAAAAATCAATAAAATTACCTGAGTCTGTAGGTCATCTCCTGTCACTATGTTCCCCACGGCTCTTAGAGCAGGAGACACCACCTTATATTCTGCATGTCTGGAACACAAACGAATCTCATTTTAAAAAAACTGATCCTTTTATATGACTTGAAGTAAAAATATAAAAATGCGAAAAGCCCTCATATAAAACAAATAAGGCCATTTCGTGTGATGCCATCAGGGTTGCCAGGTCTGTAGTTTTCCCACAGAACTAGGTTGTTTTGATTATTCTGCGGGTTAAAGATTTAACATTCATTATATTAATATGGTTTCATTAAAATATTTTACTCTAACAAACTGATATAAACTGTGTTAGGATGATGGGCACACTTGAGATTGCATTCAAGGCCGTTTTTGTATCCATGGTAACAAATCACCAGGACTCTCCCAGACTGCTGCTAAATATTAATTGCAAAAATATATGTAATCTACAGAAGAAAGTCCATCAATTTGCCATTTCATTAATATGTTTACATTTGATCTTTAACAAAATGTTTAGTTAAAATTAATTTCACTAGATTGGGATTCCGTTCTGACATTACATTTTTAACTGGACAGACCGCAACAGTCACATAAACAATACGATGCTAGCTGTGCAGTCAATCTTAAGGTAAGATTATTTCTAAATACTAATATACATTAATTTACAAAGATGAAACTGTGTACAGTATAACACATACAGTGATGTAAAATAAGTATCTTACAAATGGACAGTGCCATATTTTCAGTTTTGGTATTATTGGGCAATTTGGGGGCTAATTTGGTACTAGTTCTGTTGTGAAAACCTGACAAGGATGTGATTTCAAAACAAGTTACAGCCACATAGGCCGAATTTACACTGCAAATTTTGATGGTCAAATTCGATTTTGTGACTGTATGCAAATTTTTTGATGACCTGCTAACATCATTTTTAAAAAGTGACTCTTATCCGATTGTCTGCATTTACATTGCACACAATGACAAGACGCAATGGCCAGAAAAAAAAAAAAAAAAAAAAGAGCAGGCGCTGACTGACAACTGATAATAAAATAGAGCTTTTTTCTCCGTTCATGTATTTAATCTGTTCGCAGAGTTAAATTTTTTTATACCTTGACAAGTTGTCTTAGTATTGTTTATGACAGAAAAGTTCTCATATATGACAATATAATTGCTTTTTTTGTTAGAGTTGACGTGATTCGATAAGGTTTTTAATGGCTCACGACTTGCATTGACAGGTGAAAATCTGATCTACCAGATAACACTGGAGACACGAGGCCACGGATCCGATTCATATCAAATAAATTTCCACATATGAACAAGGCCTGAATCTGATTTGAGTAAATCGGAATAACAAGTCAGAATTATTAGCCTGCTTTGAATTTTTTTTTACTTTATTAAATATTTCCCAAATGATGTTTAACAGAGCAAGGAAATTTTCACAGTATGCTTGATAATATTTATTCTTCTAGAGAAAGTCTTATTTGTTTTATTTTGGCTAGAATAAAAGTAGTTTTAAATTTTTTTTAATCATTTTAAGGACAAAATTATTACCCCCTTTAAGCTATATATTTTTTCGATAGTCTACAGAACAAACCATCGTTATACAATAACTTGCCTAATTACCCTATCCTGCCTAGTTAACCTAATTAATCTAGTTAAGCCTTTAAATGTCACTTTAAGCTGTATAATATACAGCTGTATAATATAGCTGTAAAAATATCTAGTCAAATATTATTTACTGTCATCATAGCAAAGATAAAATAAATCAATTATTATAGATAAGTTATTAAAACTATTATGTTTAGAAATGTGTTGAAAAAAAAAATCTCTGTTAAACAGAAATTGGGGAAAAAATAAACAGGGGGGCTAATAATTCTGACTTCAACTGTACATGGGCCATATCTGATCTGGGAGAAAAAATAAATAAATAAATCGCAATTGAGTGACTTGAACCATGCAGTGTAATTGCAGCCTTAAAAATTGTTTTAGGACTTTAAAATAGTCCAAAAAAAAAAAAAAAGTTAACTTTTTCTTCCAGTGATAAACACCATTAAACTACCACTGGTTTGTGTTAATTATGTAACAAGTATGTGTGGCTCTGAGGCTCCACCTTCTTTGGCATAAAAATATAATTTTCTGGGGATCATTTACCTAATTCAGTCTACTGAGGTTAGACCTAAATGGAAGGTCAAATTGCAGAGTTGATGCAAACATTTCTATATAACTAATACCAGATAACTTCTTAAATGCTGTTTTCTCACTCATTTTTGTTAGTGTTTTTGATAATTAGAGGAAACTGGTCAGAGCATATATGATGTATAGTATAATGCTGATCAGGTTTTTCAAGCTTTTTAAAACAAAAAAAAAACATTGTAATGAGTTTATCAAGGGCTTAAACTATTTATCATTCTTCAATGTCTTACAGCAGCAGCTCCACTAGTCTGCGACAGACTCCTGAGTCAATAACAGCCTGGATCTTCTCATTGGGACCGTCGGACAGATAAGAAAGAGCCCAGCATGCATCAGCCAGAATATCAGTATCATTCACAAAGAGCAGCCAGGACAGAACACTGAGACACGGTGACACCTGCATTAAAACACAAATACAAATTAGATTGCACTTTAAGATTAAGAATAAGTAAATAAATATCAGAATTATTTTGTTCATAGTACTTTAATTCATGCCAGTATGCAAATGCATTATTTTAAAATATATACATACAACTTTATTCCATATTTAAAAATAATGATTAAGAATAATTAAGCATAATTATTAATAACATGTTTTAGTAACCACGACACCCTCAGGCAACACCATGAATGAATAAGAATTGACAATGACCGTTTTATTTACTTGTCTGTCATGTAGCAGCAGCCATTTCTCATTTATCATGCCCTCCTTATTTACATCTATTCATTTGGCAGATGATGAATTTAAAGAAATGTATGGATGTTTTGTACAACAACAGTAATTAAGTCACATAAACTCTACAGACAAGCTTCTGGTTGTTAATAATTGATGTGCTTTTTGTTTAATGTCTCAAGCTACAGCTGTAATGCAACTGTTGTTTGTGTGTTGTCCTTTCCTAACCAGATCCTCAACCACTGTCAGTGCCAAAATAAACAAATAAACACTACCGTTCAAAAGTTAGAGGATGGGATGATAATTATTCATTTAATATTATATGAAAACGCATTGAAATTTTCTATAACTTTTTATTTTTAAAATTATTTTAGAAAAAAATATTGTTTTGTATTTTATCGTTTCAAATTTCAAATTTTTATGGCAATGCTACTTTTTTAAAAGCCATTATTCTACTTTTCATTGTCACATGATCCTTCAGAAATCAATAATTTATGTTGAAATAATGTTGAACAAATATTCTCAATGTTGAAAACAATTAATGCTTAATATTTTTTGAGGAAACCAGGACACCTTATATAAGAAAAAAACATTTATTTTAAATTTGCAAACTACTTTGGAACAATGTGCATTGTTAAAAAAACACTCAACAAATAAATTGTAAACTGTTAAGAACAAAACAAGACTTTTACCTTTGCAAAATCTGGTGGTGGATTTTTCCCTCTGCACAGGTTAGACAGAGCCCAGACTGCGTTTCTCATCATAGTCAGGCGATTTTGTTTGGCCAATAACCTGCAATAAAAATCTGCACTATCAGAACAGCCATTCAAAGATACGGACGCTCTAAAAGAAACGATTGTATAACTCACTGTACTAAAGAGGGCAGAATATTGCAGTCCAGAACATAGTCCCTGCATTCAGTGCTGTCGCCTGCGATATTACCTAAAGCCCACACCGCCTGCAAAGAAAAACACAATCACAAACTTACATATGACTCTTTCATATAAAAAAAAGTTCACAACAGATTAAACATTTCATTTGCAGCTTATAATCAAATCAGAAATGTGAAGGTTAATAGTTACCATAACTTTATTAGTAGCTGATTACTTTAACTAGTAACTAATAGCTTTTAACAGATATAAGATATGCTTATTTATACAACAGTTTTGTCCGGTTCTCAAATTTGATTGGCTGACAGCAGTGCGATATTCTGCAATATCAGAACTCCTAAAGAGACAATTGGTGAAGTAGCAGCGGTTTCTGCTGTTCTGATGTCAGTTGTAGATGTGAATGAATGGCGGAGGAAAGTAGTAGTAGTTCCTCATACAAAAGGGTTTTTAGACACTCTGTGTCGGATTTTCTTTTTTATATAGATGAATATGCTGTCAAACTGTTGTAAAAACTCAATATCACACGAGTAGCAGTGCAATACACAGCCATATCACACTGCTACTCGTGTGACATTGCTCATATATAAAAGCATAGTTAACCTGCAGGTATATAATATATAGTAAATAAATAAATGACTTTTTTCTTCTACTGATGAATCATGACTAGGTTTACTTTTTAGTACTTTTATTGTAACATGTTTGAGTATTTCAGGTTTGTATATGAAGATCTAGGGCTGGATGCTTCAAAGGTGATTTCATGTGCATTTTGTCAGTAAAGCTGCTTCTACTAAACCTCCAGCACGATTTCTTTCAGATAGAGCAGCATTTACTACAGCAAGCTGTAGGTCATTGAAAAGATTGAGGTTAAAATCAGAAATTGATTAAGTCGAACAATAATGACATTAAGATAATCGTTCTGCTGTTTGTGTAGCTTCTCGGTGAACTATGGCTCTGTATAATAAATGCAGCACATCAAAACAGTATATATAATGATGTGTTTTATTGTACTCCAAATCAGTTGAGTGTTTGAAATAAATCCTTCTGTGAGAAGATTTTATAGTTATGTGGTTATTAGGGCGTACTCACACTATGTACAGTTGCCCTGAACCGGTTTGAAGCATGCTTGTCCCCCCTCCCATCTCCCCCGATGCCCCTGCACTCAAATTGCATTCGCGCGTGAGCATGCTTACGTCATCGATGATGAGCTGTTCAGTAAGAAGCGCTCTCGCTCAGCACAATGAAGATTTCTTGAGTTATATTGTTTTAGTCATTTGGGATGCAGTGACACGCAGTCAACCATTTCGCCGAACAGATCAGCCACTTTTTGACGCTAATAAACAAACAAAGTCATCGTGCTGCATATGAAACCGTCCCTTAAAAGTCCTGTCTCGTCTTCAGTTTCGGGCTCAGGCGCGCTTTGCACTCACACTACAAGCAAACCAGTCAAGCAAACTAAATCTTCAGCTTAAAATGAAATACTATGAGAATTTTCGGGTTTCTTCTTTATGGGTGTTTGGAGAATCTGTGTGAGAGCGCAACAGTGTGTCTCTTATAGGACGTGCGATTTAATTTTATTTAATTGCCCAGCCCTATAAACTCCCTTGTAAATGTCTATAGCATGATATTCTTACTTGCTCCTGTACATCTTCGAAATCTGAGGAGAGCATCTCAATGAAAATGGGCACAGCCCCAGCCTGGATGACCACACGCGTCTGGTGGGATGTTCCTGAGGCGATGTTAGTCAGAACCCACGCTGCTTCAAACTGCACACAGAGACAAGACGTCTGTCACCATACTGCACAAAAAACATCTACTAATGCACCATTCAAGAGCCGATGGGATTAAATAAAGATTCTTGCAGAATATACACATTCCAGAAGTGTGAGCATGTGCTGGGAGAGACTCATGCTGGATGATTCACTGGCTGCGACTTGGGGTTTTCAGTCTAGCAGGCTTTTCCTTCTGACTGGAAATCAATTCAGACGTCCTGATTTGATTCAGTTCTGATTCACAAGCTTAATTCAACTCCTTTTTTTAAACAAATCTTGATTTGGTTCAGTGGATATGGATTTAATAATCCGCGTACACTATTTCAGATGCATGTAATAAGAATGATGAAATATAGCAGGGCTTTTTCAAAGATAGTAGGCCCCTTCATAATGTACACATAAACGCATAGATTCTAAACAGATAAAATAAATTCCACATATTTTAATAAAGATATGAAACCTCCCCTTCTCATCTGCAATGGGTTTTAGATTTTTTACATGCTCTTATAATGGAAAAGATTTGGTTCGCAATAAAACAAAAGCCAAAACAGTTCCAGAATGTCTAAAGCCCTTTTCTTAAAATTTAAGGAGACAAATATATCTGTAAAATTATCCGTATAATTTATTTATTATTTCTTTTTATCTAATTGTTTGTTTTATTATTATTTTAATGTTATCTAGTTTTGTGTATATATATATATGTAATATTTTACATTATTATTTATACACTTATTTAATGAATAATTATGTTTTCCTTATAATTTCTTGTTTGGTGAATTGTATTAGTGCATGATTTTTTATAGCATGTTATGTAAATCTATAAATATCATTTTTATTTATATTGTATTTATGGTGTTATTTTCTGTCTGACCTAAGATGAACCTAATAAATAAAATAAAAAGATATGAAACCTATTCAGCCAAGAGCTGTGAATGTTTTTTTTGTTTCTTAGGCTGCTGTCTCTTTAAGACCTTATATATAAGTGATGTCTCTGAGAGTGATTTCTCTCTTGATGCAACACACTGTTTTAATATCTACAAAAAAAAAATAAATAAAAATTATATATATATATATATATATATATATATATATATATATATATATATATATATATATATATATATATATATATATATATATATATATATATAAATATAAATCTCTTGCAATTTTAATATTCCTCAAATATGCATCACCTGTAGTGTGCAGTTCTCTCTTCTTTTCAGGAACTCAACAAATCGCTCCACGACACCAGGGGTTGCAATAACCTCATCAATAGGGGGATTAGGCTCTAACGGAGGGTTACAAGGACAGAATTAGCATCATTTAGCATTAATATGATTATGCAAATACTTGAATTTTAGTCTTTGGGGTATTTCACCTTTAGATAAGAGCTTTCTGAATCGTTGTGTTCCAATGAGCTGTTGTTCTGGAGAGCTGGAGAAGATCATCTGTATCATGTCTTCAGAAATAACACTTCCCTTTGATGATGGAAAAACAAAAAAGCAATTACTTTTTCGTCAGTAAGTAAAAAGCTATGATTAGCCTTAAGTTTTGCTGTACTACCGTGATTTGGTCCATATTGTTGGCCTGTGATTCCAGGTATCCGCTGTCAGACATCCCATCATCCTCCAGTGTTCCATCCTCCTCCACAGTGGCCACATTTCTGCGCTTGAACAGCTGTAAAAACGTTCGAATTTGTCAAAACTAGAACTTTATCCCCAGAGCAACTCTGAGTGTCACTTCACAATTATTTTTCAGTTTTACTTGCAATTTAATTTGCTTAAAAATATATTTTATTTGTTTTATTTACAATCAAGCATCTTAACAACTCTTCAAAATGAAAGTTTAATTTGATGAAACTGAAAATGTACATTCTACTGGACAAACTATTTCAAAGTAATAATAATAATAAGAAGAATAAGAATAATAATAACAACAATTCAAAAAACTAAATTTTAAAGTATGATTTTTTGTTAGCCCAGTCAGTGCTTCCCACAGGTTTGAAACATACTTGCGGTGGTAGCCGGATTAAAACACACCTTTTACTCACAGCACATAAATAGCTAACTATATGCAACAAACAAAACATAATTTAATTGAACACTATTTTTATTAATATCTGTTTTACTCTTTCTTTTCAATGGGTTAAAGATAAATAAAAAACACTGTTGAAATACAGTTTTTAAAAAAATCTACTATTTCTCTTACTTTCATGCTATTCAGGAGCCATGTGCACCCCCTGAGAGGTAAAATCTCTTATTCAAGTTCAGGTTGTTTTACTGGCATGACATTTTATTCAGTATTGCCAAAGCATTATAGATATGTATAAAACATGTAATGTACTGACATCATCAAATCAATAAAATATACAGAAAATGAGAAATAAATGACGGCAAAAAATGAAAACAGATAATATCTTTAAAAATTATAATAATAACAAGAATAAAACAAGTAGATTATTTAAATAAGACAAATGAGATGATTACCCATTTCTAATGGTGTACAAATATTATGCAACCAATTTAGATCTAATTTCGTCCTCTCCGAGTATTTAGTAACCTAAAGGATTTCTGAATCGATTATATTAAAGAATTAATTATTTAAAGGCTCTCTCGCGGCTCTGCGCATAAAATTAACGACAGCTTAAAAAACAAAAGCAAAACCAAATCCCGGACATTTTAGTAGATTTAGAAACCCTGGCCGGACGCAAAATGTGCGGGTCATCGTGGGTCTGCAGAGCACGTGAGACTGTCTGTGGGGCTGTTGAAGCCGTATGAAACGGGTAAGGAAGAAAAGATTTTCCACTTCTTAATCGCTCACGGATGTTTGTTTATATTGGGCGGGTACAAAGAAAAATTTACTTGGGCACCTGTTAATATACCTGGGCGGCCCACCCAAGTAAAGTCTATGTGTGGGAAGCACTGCCAGTAATTCTGTTAATAGCGAATATAATATTTTACACTATATACAACATATCATTTTAAAAATTTTTAATCAAGTAAAAGCAGATTGGTGAGAAACTTAAAAAAATAGACCAAAAAAACTTCACATTAAATTGTCTCAAAGTTCTTTCCATCCATCCTATAAATTGATTAATATCTATCTAATATAATCTACCTATTTTAATTAATATATTTTTAAATGAAACCTCAAGAGTATAATAAAGCAAAAAAACAAGTCACTCTCATATCTCCATTTGACTTACTTGTTCATCTTTCTTTTGTTTTCGAAGTTGCAGGCCTTCTTCCTCCCTCCTCCTCCTCATCTCATCTGTGTTGAGCGATTTGTTTTTATAGCTTTTGAGACGTGCATTGTCCTTCCCCTGACTCATGATGTTGCCTGCTGTAAAGAGACTATCAAAGCAAGATGAGCACAATAGAAAAAACACCAAGACTTGCTTGATCTCAGCTAGACGACAGACCTCTTCAGAAGATCATTTAATGTCACTTGTTTCCATAGTGGAGACACACATACGCCACACATATACACACATATGTACATCCTGCATTAGTGACTAAACTAATTTGACAGCAACCTTACAGAAAGGTCCAGTTATGACATTTTAATATACCTTGTTAAATAACCTTGAGAAGAGTAAACATTTTAAGAGAAACTTATCCAGAGATAAACTGTTCACAATTAGAAACATAAAATGCATTTAGAAAACAAATCATTTCCTTAAATTTCATTTACCTTTTTCAAATTTTGAGCATTTTTGCTTCCATAACATGTCTTTTTTTCCACATTACTTTTATATTAATACCAATTTTTAATTACTTGTTATATATATATATATATATATATATATATATATATATATATATATATATATAAAAAATATAAATATAAAATATATATATAAAAATACTAACTAAGGATGCGCGATATTGGAAAAATTAACATTGCAATAATTTATGATTTTGCGATATGAATATAATTTTACCAGATGACTTAATATCTTTGTTTTTGACAAGAATTTATAATGTTAAATCGATTGGGATGATTCAGTAGTGGAAGTGCATATAAACAATTTCTGTATTTGCATGTGTTGTGAGTATTTTCCTGCACATGTTTAGTCAGACATTGATTAATTAATGCTTACTATTTGCATCTCTATAAAATCTAATAAACAATCTTTAAACTTTTTAGGTTACCTACCCTGAAACATTTTCGTTGGGGTCTGTTCTATTTGCAGTGCATTTCGGTATTTGCATGTGTTGTGAGTATTTTCATTCATAACAATCTATTAATACAATCAACAAAAATCAATAAAATTAATCGTGGTTAAGGGCACAAATGGTACAATTTTTTATAGCTGAATGCTTTTGTAGATTTTACAATCACAGGCATAAAAAACATGCGCAAATGATAAATTATAATATAAACTCAACATTGCATATCCTGCGATACGACTATTGCGAATGATCACATTGTGATATTGATGCTGAAACAATATAATGGGCAGGCCCTATTACCAACATTATTTCATTTTAAATAATTAAAATTGTCTTGCTGATAAATAAGTAAAAAATGAAGAAAAGAAAAAAGTTTTAAATGTAAATTCATTATTATTTTGGTGCTTCACTGTAATCCTTAAATTAAGTTTTTATGATGTCATTAAAAGATGCTCACAAAACATTTTATTTGTAAATTTTATGCTGATATGGTGAAATCTGAAAAAGAATATTTTATCAACAGAGTGATAAAATAAGACATTCAAAATCCTTTCTGAATATGTCAATAAAATGAAGCAAAAAATAACTGGTGCTCAAATTTGTGTGTTGTAAATGTATGTAAATCAGCCCATTTTCAGTTAGACAATACCTTGCTTTCATATGAAACCTGAACATTTTAAAAACCTAATGGATCATAAAACAATTAACAATACTGAGAAAGTATAGTGATATGTATTAGTTATTCACTAGTTCAGCTATTTCTACACTGTTCAACAGTGGTGCTTTGGCCTAAATGACTTCATATCATTTTTATTTCTTATTTATTAGTAGTAGTTGTGGCAATATTTTCTTTTTTAGGACTGCACTGCTATCCTAAATCTTCTAATATATCATCAAGAGACCATTGCTTTAAATATGCCTGACATGATTTCTGGCATGTAAACAGTTTGGTGTCTTCTTTAAATCATGGTAAAAATGTTTGTTAGACTTTTTTCTGAATAAATAAATCTTTTTGTCTTTGACTCAATATATACTTATTCTATACTTCTATTTTGTTTGTTGTTTTTTTATCAGACGGTTTTCAACATGTCTGACATATTTCTAAATGTTGTGACACTATTTTTGCTAAAAAATATTTCATAAAAGATAAGGATTAAACGCAAAGCTTGAGCTAAACTACTACCCTGCACGATAACATTTATTATTTATTCATCTCTACCCAGTGTAGCTGTGATGTTTAGCCTCAAAATACTAAAAATAATATAAAACAGAGGCTGCATGGATCTGTCAGTGTGTTTTGGGCAGTGGCGCTAGAGCCCGCAGTGAAGAGGATCGACCCATCAAACCATCCACACCTAAAAACAGCCGCCAAACGCACCAATCTCACCGATCATCGCATCACAGAAACAGAGACGACGGACTTAAGTCAACAAAATGTCATTTTTGCTCCTCACGAGCTAGTGATCATCGACTGAAGAGCAGGTTTGTTAGTAATATCGTCTTAACAGCGGACTCGCCTCCCCCTCCCAGATCTGCGCAGCAGCCTCTGTTAGCTTATCTGCTAACCCAGCCAACAAGGTTGTCCGACTAACGCCTTTTATCTGTGTTTAAACATTATAATCTTTTGAATTTGACATCATGTAGACGGAATAAAACCAGACAGACACAAGTTATCCACACTGGCGCACTGACCTGTCAAAACGGCCTCGTTTATCCCTGCGTCGTTTAAGCTGCTACCGTTCAGCCTCCGCCGGTATAGTGACACTGCACATGCGCACTGGGAGAGGACATCGTGTGCGAAGCGCATGTCTGCTTCTCGGTGTTGCCAGTTTTGTGTAACAAACAGTGTTGCCATCTCCGCGCTTTATAAGTAAACATGTATAAGCTTATGTGCATATATTTAAAAACAAATAGATAGCTTATATTAAATGATATATGTAGATATTATTTATATGACATAACTCATTATGTAGCATTCATACATATGTCATGCATATATACAAACTATAACTACTTATTACTTAAAATTATTATAATTTATTATATTTAGTAAACTGTGGATTTTGCATGTTCGCCCAGTGTTCGCGTGGGTTTTCTCCGGTTTCCCACACAGTCCAAAGACGTGTAGGTGTATTGCGCAAACTAAATAGGCCGTAGCGTGTGTGCGTGCGTGCGTGCGTGCGTGCGTGTGTGTGTGTGTGTGTGTGTGAATGAGAAGGCAGGAATGGCATCTGCGCCTCTTATAACATATGCCAAAATAATTGGCAGTTCATTCTGCTGTGGTGACCCCTGATAAATGTATTATTATTAATAATAATAAGTAAGTTTATTTATTCATATGAACTTAATTTATATTTATTTATTTACTAGAGGCCTATCATTTACAATGTAGATTGAATATCTACCTTTCATCTTACTCATTTGTTTTACACAGTGGATGGCCGGATGCTTTTCCACCTGCAACCACTGAGAGTACAACCCTCAGTGCTGAGAAACACCCACAGACTCTCTCATTCACACACTATAGCCAATTTCGTTTATTCAATTCCCCCATCCCTTCACCTACATCTTTGGACTGTGGGGGAAACTGGAGCACCTGGAGAAAACCCAAGCAAACACAGAGGGAACATGCAAACTCTACACAGAAATGCCAACTCAAACCAGCGACCTTCTTGTTGTGAGGCAACCATGGCACTCTGCCAGCCTTAGCCACTGTGCCACGGCTGAATGAATTGTAATCATATACACTTTCATTCATTTTCTTTTCAGCTTAGTCCCTTTATTAATCAGGAGTCGCCGCAGCGGAATTAACTGCCAACTTATGCAGCATAACGCCAACACAGAAATGCCAATTGACCTGGCCGAGGCTCGAACCAGCGACCTTCTTGCTGTGAGGCGACAGCGCTACCCACCATATACACAAATGTATTTTGATTATTTATATAAAGAAATATATGTGAACAGTAATTTCTTATTTATACATTATATTATGTTCATTCTATATTATCATCATATCATTTATCCTTTATTCATACATATTCGCTATTTTGCATAATTATTTAACAATGTTGGTATATTACTTTCATTTTAATCTTCATTGAGTCACTTTGATTTTTGATTTTGTATTTTTGTATACATGTTTTTGTAGGCATGTTTTTCCATCAAAATCTGGCAACATTTAATCTTCTCATCCGCACCATATGATGATTTAAAGGTTTTTCTCCTAATAAGTCACAAAAAAGATAATATACAAAGATAATATTATTTAAAAAACTCATTTTACAAATGTGGAAATCTGATGCTGTCCTCACCTTTGAAATGTGGGCTAGAGAACTTGGAAATATGATTTGGGAACCATTCATACAATTTTTGCAGATAGACTGAACTGATATAGTTTTATAAGACTGTTGTATATTAATTAATTAATTTATTTTATTTCATTATTTATTTTATAATTATCTTATAATTATTTTATTTTGATAATCGCCTCACAGCAAGAAGGTCGCTGGTTCGAGCCCCGGCTGGGCCAGCTGCCATTTCTGTGTGGAGTGTGTATGTTCTCCTCTTGTTCGCGTGGGTTTCCTCCAAATGCTCCTGGTTTTCCCGACAGTCCAAAGACATGTGGTACAGGTGAATTGAATAAGCCAAATTGGCCATAGTGTATGTGAGTGTGTGCAAGAGTGTGTGGATTGCGTAAAACAGGTGTTGGATAAATTGGCGGTTCATTCTGCTGTGACGACCCCTGATTAATAAAGGGACTAAGCCAAAAAGAAAACGAATGAATGAATGTATCTTTTGGTCTCATTGTCCATGTACACCTTGCTTCAATTTTACATTTTTTGTCCCAGCCAGTTCCATACTATGATTGTAAATGTTATTCATGCATGTATTTTTTTTTTTTTTTGTGAACCTTCCACAAACATTTTGATCAATGTTAGATGGGTGGGGTGGGAGAAAGGGTTTTGACTTTCTTTTTGTAGTAAGCCAAATTCACTGTGATAGAGTACTTCCAAGAGAGCTTTGATATATGGTCCATCTCTTTCTTGTACGGATTTAGGCGGTACTGTATGCAGGGTTTTTTTCAGTGAAAATGAAAATAAAGAGTTTAAAATATTTATATATACACTGTAATACCCAAAAAGTTAGTGTAACTCAAACCATTTAAGAAAACTGATTACAACAAACCATTTAAGTTCAAAAACGAATCCTAATGAGTACTGTGAACGTAATCCATTTGAGTAAACGAAGCAATTTGAGCACAGTAAAACTCAAGAAATGAAGAGAACTCGAACCAACTGAGTACTGTAAAACCCAATAAAGTGAGGCAACTCAAACCGTTTGAGGAAACTGATTGCGACAAACCATTTGAGTTTAAAAACTAATCTATATGAGTACTATGGACTTACTCCATTTAAGTTGAAGTAATGAGGTATTTAATTAACTCATTACCTTCAACACTGAGTTCAAAACTCTTTTCAAATGAGTAGAATTAACTTTCAGTAAATTTTGGGTTAACTACACTCATTTCATTTGATAAAGTTGACTGTTGGGTTTTACAGTGTATATTCAAATATCCAGTGGTGTAAAATAACTAATTACCAATGGTGTAAAAAGTACTGAAAAATCATACTTAAGTAAAAGTACCATTACTTGCCAAAAATGTAGTGCAAGTAGAGTAAAAGTATATGTTGTGAATATTACTCAAAGTATGAGTAAAAAGTAGCCCTTTTAAAAGTACTGAAGAGTAGTGAGTAGTGAGTATTATGCTGTAAAAAGCTGATGCATTTACATCTAGTTTGTGGATGTGTGTAAACATAACATTCTGTAGTGCATTTAGTTATAGCCCAGCAGGCAAACATAAGATCATACGTCATAAGATGTTAATATTAGGTTAGATTTAGGTTTTTGACGTCAGGTGACCAAAATTCAATCTCTAGCCAGTATCTAAGGACAACATTATTTTGATGTCCAATAATGACATCAAATTATGTCGATATTTGGTCGATTTTAGGTTGTTAGAAAGTAGCCAAAATCCAACATCAGGCCAATATCTTAAGCCAGCGTCATATTGATGTCAGATATTGACATTTATTTGGCAGGTATGGCAACCAAAATCCAACGTCTGGTAGACGTCATAGTGGTAACGTCCACACAACGTCAAGCTGTAACGTCATTAGACATTGATATTTGGTTAATGTTAGGTTGGATGTTGGACATTGACGTAGGCCTGACATTGAGTTCTGACGTCAAACCGATTTTCATTTCCAAACAAAATGCTCAACCCCACCACGTGGGGTGCAACATCAATCTGACGTCATGTTGACATCTTGTGCCTGCTGGGTGTTTAAGGCCATTTCGGTCATCATACAGTAAACATCCGTCATCTTCTCATCAGTGACATCTAAACAGATGTTTACTGTATGATGAACAAAACGGCCTCATATTATGCACCCAGCAGGCCCAAGACGTCAACATGACATCAGATTGACGTTGTAACCTAACGTCATTTCCATTTTGTTTGGAAATGAAAATAGAAATTTTTTGACAATTGACAAAAATTGACCCACTATGACATCTATCAGACGTTGGATTTTGGTTGCCATAACTGATGAATAAATGACAGTTTTTGGTGTCAATATGATGTTGGTTTAAGATGTTGGCTCTGTCGGCGCCAATAGCCTAATGGTTAAGTACGGCGACCAGAGTTCGATTTCCGGATTGAGGTTCTATGCCGATCCTTCCCCTCTCTCTCTTCCCAATGCTTTCCTGTCTGTCCTTCACTGTCCTATCACATTAAAGGTGAAAATTCCTAAAAAAAAAAATTATCTAAAAAAAAAATGTTGGCTCGATGCTGGATTTTGGTCACATTCTAACAACCTAAAATCAACCAAATATCAACGTCATTTGACATCATTATTGGACATCAAAATAACGTTGTCCTTAAACGCTGCCTAGACGTTGAATTTTTGTCACCTGACATCATAACCTAAATCGAACCTAATATTATTGTCTCATGACGTTGTGTGCCTGCTGGTCAATAACTAGATACACTACAGAATGTTACGTTTACACACACACATTTATAATTTACATGTAAACGCTTTAGCTTTTAACAGCGTAAAACTCATTCATATTTACAACAGATACTTTTACTCTACTTGCACTACATTTTAGGCAAGTAATGGTACTTTTACTTGAGTATGATTTTTCAGTACACTTTCCACCACTGCAAATATCACACCTGCTGTCAGACAAATCACAAATGTCTGTAAAATTTTCTTCGAAAATAAAAAAAAACTCTATATTCAAAGTTATATATCTACTTTACATCTAAAATATAAAAGCACAACATAGAATTTTACCACAAAGGTATAAACTAAATTTTTACACATTTTATACATTTTTGAAAAATATAGGCCTACCAATCAGTAGGCTAACCACAGGGATTTGTACAAACAGATAATGTCACAACTGCTACTGTGTCATCCTGTTAAAATCCATATACTTTGTAGAATGTTGACAATTGTAAATCATTACGAGGCACAAAGGAATCAAATTTGGTCTTCATCCTTCCTGAACAATCTCCTGATGTTGTCATTCACCGGGACTCATTCCTGCCACTAGAGGGCAGCCGATAATTGACTCTCGGATATCTGTAGTCTTTGCCTGTAAGCGCTGCAGGCTCCAGACAGAGACAAGTCAACCCGCTTTCTCCTCTGCACCGTCACCGTGACTGCACTGCACCCTCTAGAGATGGTATCGTTTCAGGTTTTACGTCGTCTGGGCGTGTTTGCTCTCACTAAACCGGTTTGCCATGGTAGAATTTTGTCAGCATGTGGACTCAAGACATCCAACATCAATCACAGTCACGGACAACCTGGTGCAGGTAGAGCTCCCAAAGCTACAATATATTCTCAAAATAGCTGGAATTACCGTTTTTCCCCAGTTAAAAATATATAGACATATGTTTATATATTTATTTTGGGAAGATATAATTTTCATAATCAAAATTTCAGTGAAGTCTGCAATGTCAGGTAGGCTAAAGGACGATTTTATCATATAGAACTTTGGACTTTGGACCAATTCCCAATTTATTTCTATTTGATTATTAACCTTGACATTCACGAAAAGCATACAAAAGGTTTAAAATGTTTAAATTGTGTTACTATTAATTGTGTAATATTACACTATTACTGTGTAACTTAATTAACATTTAAAAAAATATATAGTAATTTTTTTAAAAAGTTCATTGGATATTGTAAGTTCATGTATTTATTAATATTAATGTAAGTATCAACAAGATCAACATTTAATAATGCATTACTAAAATATAAAGTTTTGCTTGTTAACATTACTAAATGCACTGCGAGTGAACAACAACTTCATTTTCATTAACTGATGTTAACAAAAATGAATAAAAACTGTAATTAATGTATTCATTGCTTGTTAATGTTAGTAAAGACATTAACTAATGGATCATTATTTTAAAGTGTTAACAAAAACACTTCTAACCCATTCATTAACCTTAATGTTAATTACAATTTTATTTGAATAATGTATTAGCAAATGTTACTTAATGGAACTGTGCTAACATTAATAAATGGGTTAGTTCTCACGTAATAATCTTTTATTCAATTATATTTAATATTTAATAGTAATAGCTAATGATGAACGGCTGTTTTTCTTAATTGACAAATTTACATAACTAATGTTTTGCTCATTGTTAATTAATGTAATAACTGATGTTAAAGTGTATTATTAATAATATTTTAGCAATTCAAATGCAATTAAAGCAACGTTTAATATTTAAAGTTTCAGCATTCACCACTTAAAAGTGTTTTTTTAGCCTTTGTTTTTCTCTCTGCTAGCTGGTGTAAAACAGTTGTTTGACTATTCTTTTGTCAAACACAGAGCCTTTATGTGTCTACCATGAATAGCAACCATGAATAGTCAGATGTGTTTTTGAATAGTCAGATATTTTTGTTGATGTTGGATGATTTTCACTGGTGTTACTTAATGATCATCATTATATTAATGTACATTCAACACTGATCTTACATCATAATGCTTCCTGATTTTTGACGTTTCAGTGTCTGTTGTGACCTACGAACAGCTCAAAGCCATGCTGGCCAATCACAGCGTGCAGCTATTTGACGTCAGGAACCCAGATGAAGTTCAGGCTGGTCGCATCCCAGATTCTGTCAACATTCCATGTAAGTCTCTATTCAGAACATATAAAATGAAATGTTTTTATTTATTTGATTGCATTTTTGTTGCACCTGATCTAATATTTACTGTATCTCCCAGTAGGAGAGCTGGAGGTGTCTCTGAAGCTGCCAGCACAAAAGTTTGAAGAGCAGTTTAAAGTGAAAGCCCCCCAAAAAACAGACGATAACATAGTTTTTCATTGTCGAAGTGGGAAGAGGAGTTTGACTGCTCTCGAAACTGCTCATCGTCTGGGATTCTCTAAGTAAGAATTCTCAAACTTTTTTTGTTTTGTTTTGGGATGACATGAATTATTTTAGTTGGGCTGTTGGTTAGTTGAACTCATTGGTTCCAAATTTATTTGCTTTTGGCTTCTGTTTGACCAAATTAAGCTGAAATAACATCATTCGGTGGAAATGTGTACATTATTATTAAGTTACACTAATGGCCTAGAACACATAATATGTAGATGATTCAATTCATTTCATATTCCTTGTTAAAAACGCACTACTTGCTTTGTGTTTTTCAGGGCACGGCATTATGCAGGAGGATACATTGATTGGGAAGAGCGTGAGAAGAATTGAGCAACATTAATTCAATTTGCTGTAAAATTCATAGTATTTCAGAGCAATAATCTGGAAATAGAAGATAGAATTAAATATTCACACTTGATTAAAACAGTGAAGTTCCATTTGTTAAAATTAACCTTAAAGTGACAATGAAAGAATTCTTATTTATTAATATTTGTTAATGCTAATTTAAAAGTTGCATCTGCTAGTATTGTTTAATTGACCCGAGGGAACATGAACCATGAATAATTACTATTTTTATGAAAAAACTTTCAAATATTGTTAGATAAAGTTAGTTTAATATAGGGAACTCATTGTAAAGTGTGACCATTTTTCATATTTTGCAAAGATGTGAACACCGTGCTATTTTTATACAACTTTTAATGACTCATCAATTATTAGAATATGGATCATAATGGATGGATGAAGTCTTGTTCAGATAAGTACTTGAAATAATGAAATGTGAACAGTAATACGTTTCAAATGTGTTTACAAATGTGAAAAAAATAAAGGGCTCTGGACATTGCATGTGTCACGTAGTTTTAATCATTCGTGAATTATCAAAATAATAGTATTAGGATATACACTGTTATACTTCTATCAAAATGTAATTTCCTTACACAAGCATTGAATTGTAGAAACCAATGTCAATATATTTTATAAAGTTTTATATTTAATGTAGTCTACAAATATAATTTTAAAAAGCTGTGGAAATTGCTTAATTCATATCACATTAATTAGTACTCATACATTTTTATTTTGCTAGTATTCACATTTCATTAAGCCAAATGTGAGAGAATTGGTGAGGCGAGTATTCATTTAGATGAATGCTTGAAATAATTTCTGCTTCAGACTGAATCCAACTAAAATCATTGGGCTGTGAAAACCAAAGTGAATGTATATTTGCAAATGTGCTTAATTGACCTGTTTTAATCCCCCCATGTCACAACTATTTTATTTCTGGAAGCTTTAAAAGTGTTGTTGTTGCCTTTGAGAAATTGAATGAAATTGGGGAATGAAAAAAAAGTATCAATGTCACACTAATAGATCAGTTTGTGTACTCTGTACTTGCACATCAATGTAAGAGGTGTAAATGGGATACAATTGTGACGTATTATTATACATTGTTTCAAAAGCAGTGCATTTTTTACTATGCTGTTTCCCACCAACGATCAAACCTAATTTAGTCAACATAATATCAAAAGGGCCATTAAGTAAAACGCATGTACCCAAATTTAAAGGGTTTAGGATTAAACTGCTTAAAATTATTTTAATGGCTTTGGACGTTGTTCCTCTGTGTATATATTGACATTCTGTTTCCACTAGAGGGCGATAATGCAATTAGGCAAAATAAAGGCGTATTTATTTTTATGGCCAGGAGTTCACGGTCACAGCAGGTGCTCAGATGTTCATTTCATTGTTGGTTATTTGGATGTGCTCTGCTGCACCTCTGTAAATAGCTGTCAGACTGATACCGAACACAGATCAAGGCTGGCACATTTTTCATCAGACTGCACTGCACTCAAATCAACAGACCTTCCTTTGTCCATCTTGAAGAGAATTATTTGAGTGTCAATTTACAGAGGGCCGTTATTGTGAAATTACACTTGGAGTAATAGGCAGTCCATCAGACGTACTGTAAGCAGTCGATGTCAAGGTATTGGATTTGGCACACAGTATGGACCTTGTTTTGCCCTGAGTGATGAGAACAAACTATGATAAATGTGACCATGTCACTTTCACCCTAGTTATAATGGGGTCCATATCACTGCTCTGCTTTGTGAAATAAAAAATACAAAACTTTTTTTTAATTGGCACAGGAGAGCGAAATATGCCTCGGGTGTCTATTTGGTTTTATGTTTTCTCCGTATTCCAAATGTCTGTTTCACTTTATTGTTTCGTTTTGCCTTCCCATTTATCTCATATTTCATTGGTATTAGAGGATCTACTGGGCCAATACTATTTTGCAACTAAAAGATTTAAAGGGCAGTATATACGAATTTGTATTAATCACTTTTCATTGAAGTAACTTTAAAAATTAGACATCTAATTTCCTTGTCTATCTATGAAAACTGAATCTTAAATATATGTCATAATCAAATAGCAATGTAGTTTATAAACTCAATGACCGTGAGTGAATTTTCTGAACTCAAACATTAATGTGAGAATGGTCTGATGCTTTCTTAACTGCTGTTTCTTTCATTTTTTTGTTGTTGTTGTTTTTATTGTGTTATAGTCTTTGATATTACCAAACAATTTTTTCAAAAAGATGTCTAATAGAAGTGTAAACATAGATGTAAGACTATGGGTTAAACTTGGGATATCAATGAAAATCTAACACACGTCTAATAATAGTCCAAAAAATCTAGACCAGTCATCAAATAGACAGACTTCACATGTGTAGTCATTCAGTCCTGTCTATTTTAGTCTATGTTTGGATTATTGTTCGATGTCTATCAAAATGACACCCTAAATTTAGTCTTATTTTATATAAGATGTTTGACTATTTCTCACTCACTCATTCATTGTCCTTTGGCTTAGTCCCTGATTTATCAGGGGTCACCACAGCGGAATGAACTGCCAGTTACTCTGGCATATGTTTTATGTGGCGAATGCCCTTCCAGCCACAACCCAGCACTGGAAAACATACACTCTCCCATTCACACACACATTTATTTATGGTCAATTTGGCTTACTTAATTCACCTATACCACATGTCTTTGAACTGACTAGCAGAATCCAAAAAGCTTGAGACTTTAAGTGCATCGGGGCCCATATTTTTCAGCAAAAAAACAGGTCAAGCTATTTCTTTAAGTCCTCATTAAATCATTATAGTTATGCACTAAACTATCCCTCTGGAGACAATGGGTGGACCTAGATGGTCCAAAAATATATGTCCACCCATTAGGTCTACAAACATGCAGACGGATTCAGTCAAACTCTTTTTGTTATGTCTGGGAGAGCTTACACTAGTTATTTGGTTGAGCATTACTTGGTGCCCTTTGTTTGCTACAGATCTCTGATTGATGAACTTTTCTGAACAGCATCATGGGTAATGTAGTTTTTCCAGCACCACTTTTACTAAACAAGTGCTTTTAAAATAAGCTGAATTAATGATGGGATTAACAAGATCATGTGCAATCAAATATCAGTCTTGTTGTGCTCTATAACATACATTAGTGTTGACAGTTATCATCACAGTTATCTTTAGAGTTAATCTATTATTCTTGGCATGAACAACCCTTTGAGTCCAAAATCCAACTGCACAAGTTCAGTGTTGCAGCGTGTTTCAAATACCAAGTAGGAAAAGTGAAAAAACAATAAGAAAAGTATATTTTTATTTTAGATTTATTTGTAATAATTTTAAGAACAATATTTTGACACAAGGTAACCTTCAGAATTATTTATGTAATTGTTTTGCTGTATTTTCTGTACATTTTATTAAATAATCAAAGTGTTTTATGGAGAAGTTAATTAGAGGATCAATTTAAACAAATTACTTTTTTTTGTAATGAGGTACCTACAATTTATCAAAGCTATTTGACCAGCTTAATCCCGGTTCTTTTTCCCAGTTACCCTATTGGACAGTTTCCCACTATTTCTGTTATACAACGGTGGACATATTTATTAATTTTTTGTATTTTTTTAAGTGTATGAACAATAAAAATAAACTTGGAAAAATTTGCCATGTGTGTAACCACTAGCACTGGAACCCCAAATATACCCCTCAAAACCCACAATCAGTCAATTTTTATAAATTAGAAACACATTTTATCAGCAGGTCAACTCGGTGTGGCTCGGTCTTCTGGATCCGTCACAGGTAACAGCTATTTTCAGACAGTCGTTAATGATCACAGCCTGAGTGCGAACAGCGTAGACATCCTTAGGAAATCGTCGGAGGAACGCGAATACCTTTAGAGCCCTGACATGATGTGCAATTGGGAATTTTGAGATGCTGTTTTGTTCTTTCACCTACCCGGATTCCCTTCAAAATATATTTGCTTAACCACCAACCAGTGAACTAATGAAAGCAGAGACGCCTCGTGCGTAAAGGAGCTTTTGGAGATGGCGCGGAGCTTTTAACCATCCTTACGAATCAGGCTGTTCGCGAAACCATTTTGGGCATATTCAGTGCTCAAAAGCATCGCGTGTAAGCATATTTAAAGCTGTGTATTATTAAGTTTTGCATACGCGGTAAGCATGGAGTCCCTTCCTCTGCAGCAACGGCGAAGGGCGAATGGACCAATAAGTTTAACCTCAAGGAAAGTGCGTTCAGATGGGGTTCTGTTTCGGTTCTTCGCTGGAGAAGCTTAACAGGTAGACACACCGTAAATTGGCCATTCAGGGGCTTCAATAAAGCATTGAATGATAGATGGTAATTGATGTTATCCAGAATAGTCATTAAATGCATGCGTTCGCTGTGGCTTTCAAGGCTCTTTTGTGCAGATTGTCAAAAGCATATTTTTTTTCGTGCCTCAGTGAGTGGTGTGACTTTATTGTAATCACTGAGGAATTAGCTATACAACTTTTAGATATTTTCATCTTTAATGTATTTTGAAATATCATATTTCTATGTTAAAGTTACTTGGTTACAATTTGAGATGTATAACAAATAAATACGAATCTCTTAATGAATCAATGGGTGTTTTAAAATCCTTGCAAAAATATTTTAGATTAGTTTTTTCAGAAAATATTCAAATGAATTAAATGCTCTTTTTGGTTAGCTTTAATTTATTAATGGAATAAAAATATAAAGATTTGACCTGGATAAGACAGCTATAGTAAATCTGATGTTGCAAACCCAGGTTATCAAGCATTGCTCACCATGAGTCTTCATAAAATATATATTTGTGACTTTTATAGCTGCTATCAATAACTAGATATTTCAAAGAACTAGATATTTCAAAGACTTCTCTGAAGTCACCGAGCAAGCAGCTTGTCATCTTGAGCAGTGAATTGTTTACCAAGACTTTTGCAGAATGTAAAAGTATACGAACACAAGAATTCAAATATACAAAGATGTTACACTGCATGTTGTCAAGCATTTATGTTGCAAAAGTCAAAATCTGTTCACCCTCTCCAGATCTTCCACACTTATGGCAATGTTTAGCAGTGGTGAATGGCTCTGGAATGACTCTGAGCATTCATTTACCCCTGGGGGAAACTACAGCCCAGCATCGGGTGTTGAAGAAGCGAAGAGGAATTATTATGCCATGCTCTATTCCCTACTCATCCTGGCTATCGTGTTTGGGAATGTTCTGGTGTGCATTGCTGTGCTTCGAGAGAGAGCTCTTCAGACCACCACCAACTACCTGGTGGTTAGTCTGGCAGTGGCTGATCTGTTGGTTGCCTCGTTGGTCATGCCTTGGGCAGTTTATTTGGAAGTAAGTACACTAGAAACTACTGTAGTTCACCATGTATAATGACAAAAAAAACCCTTTCCCATATAGAAATCTGCTACAATATTTAACAATATTTATTGTTTATTATTAAACAATATTTAACTGTAATAGAAACTGTATTTTTATGCAGTATGTTACTGTATGTTGTATTATGCAGTATGTTACTGTATTTTAAAATTGCATTGTGAAAATTACTGTATACTTTACAGTAAAGCTATACAATACTGTACATTCATATACAACTAAATAAATGGTGCTGGAAATGTAAATACTGTAATTGATTTACAGTAAGTTACTGGTGAACTGCTGCCAGTAAGTTACTGTAGATTGTATAGGAAATTAACAGTGTACTGCCTACTTAATTTAAAATGTTTATAATGTGTGGAAAAAAATTGTTCAAAACAAAGAACTTTAAAGTGAAAATCTAATAAGAGAATTATGAAAATTTAGCACCCATTTAACAATATAGCAACAGAAAAAACAATCACTCCATGTCTCAAGGGATTCACAAATCTGTTTCAATGAGTTAAGCCCTCAAGTCATTTTCCTTCATCAGTTATTGATTATTTAACATTGGCACAAGAAACAAAACACCAATCTTTGTCTATTGTTTAATTAACCAATGAAAGCAATTTAATAAAAAAAAAACATTTCCTTGTGAAAACAAAATTTATGTGCACATTGTTATTATTTAAGTGAACAAATGATATCTAGGTAGCTTCAGCCACAATATTCTTCACAACGGTCCTCTTACTGAGGGAATGATGCAACATAGGCTCATTGTGAAAACGTAGCGAAGGGGTAAAATGGTTCCAGAAAGCAGTTAAGACAAAAACAGACATCAAAAAAATATATATATATAGTATAAAAATATTAAAATAAACAAATAAATATCAGGATGAGAATGTGGTAAAATCTGAAAACGTGGCAAAAATCAGACGAGGGCTTTTCTTTTTCTGGATTGCTTTTTAAAATTGTCTGTTAGGTTTAGGAAAGTAGGTGGGCGGGTCAATCGTGGCTTTTGAAAACACTATTGGGTGGGTCAGTCGATAAGTCAGTTAGTCAGTCAGTGTTATGAAGCGGACAGGAGACAGAGGTAAGGAAACGTTAGGGTGTTTATTAAATGACAACAAGGAGCACATGAAGGATAGCCAGGAGGATCAGGAATGATGTTGGGGTCTTTTCCTCCGTGGCTGGGTAACAGGAATACACGAGGATGGACAGCACACACCAGATACAGCTGACAGAGGATGACACAGACTTGGAAGGACTGGAAGACAGGACGATTCGGGAGGACCAGGAAGACTAGGAGGAATACAAAGAGAACAGGTAAGTAAATCGTTTGTTTTAGCTGAGGATGACTACGCTGAGTGGTCGCTCAGTTGTCCGCTTTCGTCGAGACGAGCCCGGACAATGAGCGACTGGAGTGCTGTGCTTTTATCTGGTGCTCGTGAATGTGATGCAGCTGTGTGCTCATTAGAAGTCAGGTGATGGTGATCTTCGTGAGTGGGGGTCGTGAGAGCCTGACCAATCCATGACAGTACCCCCCTCCCCAGGGCCCGCTCCTGAGGGCCGACACCTCCGACGCCGTGGTGGTCTCCCTCTGCCTCTAGGCGCTGGGAACTCAGGGTGGCTCTCATGAAACTCCACCATGAGACTAGGATCGAGAATATCAGCTCTGGGAACCCATGTCCTTTCTTCGGGGCCGTACCCTTCCCAGTCCACCAGGTACTCCAACTGGCCACCACGACGTCGGGAACGCAAGATCTCCTTCACTGCGTAGACGGCTCCTTCTTCTAGGAGCAGTGGAGGAGGGGGTTCCTCTTCGTGGTCAGGCTCTGTGGAGGGAAGAACAGGATCGTGATAGGGTTTCAGGAGTGATACGTGGAATGTAGGGTGAATACGGTAGTGAGAGGGTAATTGTAGTTTGTAGGTGACGGGGTTAACCTGTTCCACGATGGTGAAGGGACCAACAAATCGGGGACTTAACTTGCGAGAGGGCAGTCGCATGCGTATGTCCCGGGTGGATAGCCACACCTTTTGTCCGGGTGTGTATCTGGGTTCTTCAGACCTTCTCCTATCGGCGGTTACCTTGCTTCGACGGACTGCCCTCTGCAGATGTTGATGAGCCTCGTCCCAGACTCTCTCGCTCTCCCGGAACCAGTGATCCACTGCGGGGACATCAGATGGTTCGCCATCCCAGGGAAAGAGCGGTGGTTGGAAGCCCAGGACGCACTGGAATGGCGTGAGTCCGGTGGAGGGTTGCCGCAGTGAATTTTGGGCATATTCTGCCCAGCCCAAATACTGGCTCCAGGAGTTCTGGTGACCACTGCAGAAGGTCCTCAGGAACCGTCCCACCTCCTGAATCTTCCTCTCTGTCTGCCCGTTGGTTTGGGGATGATATCCAGAAGAGAGGCTGACGGCCACACCTAGGAGCTTGAAGAAGGCTTTCCATAGACGTGAGATGAACTGTGGACCTCTGTCCGACACAATATCTTCTGGAATACCAAATGACCTGAAGACTTGATTAAAGATATTGTCGGCAGTTTCAAAGGCTGTGGGAAGACCTTTCAGAGGGATTAGTTTGACAAACTTTGAGAATCTATCTACTATGACTAGAATACAGGTATTACCTTCTGACGAAGGGAGGTCAGTGATAAAGTCCACTCCTAGGTGTGACCAGGGACGGTTCGGAATCGGCAAGGGATGGAGCTTTCCAGCGGGTAGATGACGTGGGCTCTTGGATTGGGCACAGTCCTTACAGCCCTGAACATATTGCCTCACATCCCTTGCCATGTTTGGCCACCAGAATCGTTGGGATACTAGCGAGAGAGTATTGTTGATCCCTGGATGTCCAGTGCCTAGCGAGGTATGTAAGGAGTGGATCAGATCTACCCGGTGTTCAGGTGGTATGAACTGCCGATGAGGAGGGCATCCCGGCGGAGCAGGGGCTTCCGGAGTGGCAACGACTGGAGGAGCGTTCCAGGTGATCGGACAAATGGAGATGTGTTCGGGAAGAATCTTCGTTGGGAGTTCTTCATGATCGTGATGCTCGTGTAAACGAGAGAGAGCGTCTGCTCTTAGATTCTTGGGTCCTGGACGATAGGAAATGGAGAAATCAAAACGTGAGAAGAAAAGTGACCATCTGGCTTGACGTGGACATAGTCTCTTGGCCTCTTTGATGTATTGGAGGTTTTTGTGATCTGTGATCACCTGGAACGGATGTTTGGCTCCCTCCAACCAGTGACGCCACTCCTCCAAGGCTAGCTTGATTGCTAGAAGCTCCCTGTCTCCTATGCTGTAATTCTGCTCCGCCGGGCTCAACTTCCGAGAGAAATAGGCACAGGGATGCAGTCGGGGCGGTGTATCATGATGTTGAGATAATACTGCCCCGACGCCGGTGGTGGATGCGTCCACTTCCACCACGAAAGGAAGATTTGGGTCAGGATGAGTCAGGAGTGGGGCCCTTGTGAACTCCTTCTTAAGGCGGAAGGCTGCGGCTGCTTCTTTGGTCCACTCCAGTCCTTTGGGTTTACCCTTGAGGAGATTAGTGAGAGGTGATGTAATCCTGCTGTAGTCCTTGATAAACCGTCTATAAAAGTTAGCAAACCCAAGAAACCTCTGGAGCTCCTTAATGGAAGTGGGTTCTGACCAGGATAGAACAGCCTCAATTTTCTTCCCATCCATACGTATACCGGTTTGGTCAATGATGTATCCCAAGAAATGAATCGACTTCTGGTGGAATGAGCATTTCTCCGCTTTGAGGTAGAGGTGATGTTCTCTCAATGTGTGTAGGACCTCCGCAACGTGTTGGCGATGTTCGGCCTCACTCCGGGAGTAAATGAGGATGTCATCTATGTACACTATTACACAGTGGTGAAGAAACTCCCGGAGGACTTCATGAATGAAGTTTTGGAATACGGAGGGGGCGTTGACCAGACCGTAAGGCATGACCTCATATTCATAGTGGCCAGTAGGGGTCACGAATGCTGTCTTCCATTGGTCCCCCTCACGTATTCTTATCAGATTATACGCGCTGCGGAGGTCCAATTTAGTGAAGACTTTAGCTTCTCGGAGCTGTTCCAAAGCGGCTGGTACCAGAGGAAGGGGATATCGGTATTTTACTGTACCGTTATTTAGGACCCTGTAGTCGATGCATGGACGCAGCCCTCCGTCCTTCTTGGCCACAAAGAAGAAGCTTGAGGCGGCTGGTGATTTTGAGTGACGTATGTACCCCTGACTCAGAGCCTCCCTTATGTAATCTTCCATTGCCTGATTCTCTGGAAGTGAGAGCGGGTAGATCCTACCTCTTGGCAACTGGGCATCTGGAACTAGGTCGATCGCGCAGTCCCATGGCCGATGCGGCGGTAGCTGGGAAGCTCTCTTGGGGCAGAAGACATCATGAAAGGAGCTGTACTCCTTAGGAATGTGGATAGACTGCTTCTCAGGAGGGCTCTCGACCGATGTTGCAAACAAAGAAATGGGGTTCCGACCTTGAAGAGGGAGATTTGGAAAACAGGCAGGTGTACATCCAGATCCCCATTTCTTTATCTCTCCTGTGCCCCAAGAGATGATGGGATCGTGCTTCACCAGCCACGGGCGCCCTAGAATGATGTCCATATTTGCACCCTCCAGAACCAGAAATTGAATCCTCTCTTGATGTAACAACCCCACTTGAAGAAGGATGTCTTCGCATTGTCGATGGATACGGGTCGAAGATCGAGTGCACTGGGTTATCGGTTGTATCTGGTATATATGCGAGGACGCCTCAGTACGGAGGTGGAGTTGACGACAGAGGGATTGGGAGATGAAGTTCCCTGCTGACCCGGAGTCGATGAGGGCTGTGACAAGGAGAGAAATAGAGGCAGTAGTTATTTGTACGGTGGTAGTAAGTGGTTTACATTGTTCAATATTCGTACTGAATACACTCACTGAAGTCCGAATGGGACGAAGGGGACACTCCATACGGGTGTGTCCACTGACACCGCAGTATAGACACAGACCCCGGGTCAGCCTCCTCTGTCGTTCCGCTGATGTCAGTCTTCCAGACTCTATTATCATGGGTTCTGGTTCTGGAGAGGCTGTTGACTCAGGCGATTGGAGGAGTGCAGACGAGGGGGTGATGGTGTCCTGTTGATAGGAACGGAGACGATCGGAACATCGGAGAGAATGTTGGATGAATCTCTCCAGACCCATTGTATCATCTAATGTGGCCAGTTGGATTCGGAGAGTGGGTTCCAAGCCGAGCCGGTACGTGGTCAACAACGATCTCTCATTCCATCCACTTGCAGCTGCTAGAGTGCGAAACCGGAGAGCATATTCCTGTGTAGATAGAGTACCTTGCTTTAGATGATACAGCTGCTCTCCAGCGGCTACTTCCCCATCAGAACGTCCAAACACCTCTTTGAAATACTCCGTGAAGGTAGTGATGGAATTCATGACCGGCCCGGCTTGGTTCCAGATCGTCTCAGCCCATTTAAGTGCAGGTCCAGAGAGTAGAGATACGATGTAGGCGATCTTCGACTTATCTGTGGGATATAGAGAAGGTTGCATTTCGAATATGAGGGAACATTGTAACAGAAAACCATTGCACTCCCCCGCTCCGCCTGAGTAGGGCGCTGGTCGGGCCATGGGACTGGAAGGAAGGGCCGAAGAAGAAACTGTGGAGGCGGAAGTGCTCGGTGCTGGTGGTGCGTTGGAAAGTGGAGCTGGTGGCTGTAGAATCCGCTTCAACTGGTCCACCAGCTCTTGAAGGTGATCGGGGGTGCTCATGTTGTCGTCGTTATGGGTCCGGGCTTCTGTTATGAAGCGGACAGGAGACAGAGGTAAGGAAACGTTAGGGTGTTTATTAAATGACAACAAGGAGCACATGAAGGATAGCCAGGAGGATCAGGAATGATGTTGGGGTCTTTTCCTCCGTGGCTGGGTAACAGGAATACACGAGGATGGACAGCACACACCAGATACAGCTGACAGAGGATGACACAGACTTGGAAGGACTGGAAGACAGGACGATTCGGGAGGACCAGGAAGACTAGGAGGAATACAAAGAGAACAGGTAAGTAAATCGTTTGTTTTAGCTGAGGATGACTACGCTGAGTGGTCGCTCAGTTGTCCGCTTTCGTCGAGACGAGCCCGGACAATGAGCGACTGGAGTGCTGTGCTTTTATCTGGTGCTCGTGAATGTGATGCAGCTGTGTGCTCATTAGAAGTCAGGTGATGGTGATCTTCGTGAGTGGGGGTCGTGAGAGCCTGACCAATCCATGACAGTCAGTAATTCAGTCAGTTGACAGCGAGCTCTGGTTGAGAACAGCATGCACGAATGGCACTCACGAGAGAAATTTGAGATCTCAAAAAGAATACACAGTGGCCACTTGTGGATTTGCAAAAACAAAACTGCAAAAACAAAACAAAAAAAAAAATGCACCTCCATTTCCAGCAAATGAATAAATGAACAATAATAACAAAGTGTGGTCAAAAGTGAGTCATATCCAAACACAAATCCTATTCTTATGCCCCATTTGGTGATGCATACAAAACCCGACAGGCCGACAAATCTAAACTTGTTTGTATTAAAACAAATATAAATATGCATATAATCAATAAATTAATTAATTCATTTTCTTTTCGGCTTAGTCCCTTTATTAATCCGGGGTCACCACAGCGGAATGAACCGCCAACTTATCCAGCATTTGTTTTACACAGCGGGTGCTCTTCCAGCTGCAACCCATCTCTGGGAAACATCCACACTCATACACTACGGACAATTTAACCTACCCAATTCACCTGTACCACATGTCTTTGGACTGTGGGGGAAATCGGAGCACCCCCACGTGAACGCAGGGAGAACATGCAAACTCCACACAGAAACGCCAACTGACCCAGCCGAGGCTCGAACCAGCAACCTACTTGCTGTGAGGCGACAGCACTACCTACTGCGCCACTGCGCCGCCCCATAAAACAAATAAAACTGACAATATTAATAACATTATACAAATGCAAATTGTCATGAATAAACGGAAAAAAGCCCCCCGACATGACGAAGGCATGGAGGTGGTGTTTTTTATATTTATGTAGAAAATAGTAATTTTTGTAAGATTTTAATCCTTTTTTTTCTATGTAAAGATATTTGTATATTGCTGTACATCCTGTGTCTATTCAGCAATGTTTAAGCTTTTAGACCTGCATAGGTGCATAACTATCGTGCTCTGCACTGGACTCTAGAGCATCTTTCATTTGGTCAATGGCATGGCCTATTTAGCAATGCGCCAACAATGCGCCTTAACACACCGCCTTTATAGACCAGCATGCCCATGAGTCTACAAAGTGGCGCAAATGGATTTGCTATTTTAACAACGTGGTGCAAAACATGAAAATTAGGATTGCGCTAGTCTGAAAATAACAACAAATCATGCCAAACACATCTTGCACCTTATTGCCTAGGGTGTATGATAGGGCCATACGAGTTTACACAGTCTGTTTATCTGTAAAATCACATTTTATTCAATATACCTCAAACTCCCTTAGTGAAAGCCTTAAGTCATTATTCCACAAATGAAAAACAGCAAGTATGTATTCAGTGCTATAATTCTCAAAGCACTTGATCTACTTGACTATTGAAACATTACATACTAAATTGGCAGATGTTACATTTAACCCGGTAAACGCTATTCAAATATAATAAAATGTGAATACATTAAATGACAGTATAATTTCACAGTGTAATGTCAAATTTCTTTCCCTCTTGGTGGCTCACAGTTAAAAACCTTCATTCTGAGACAGCATTCCTGCTCGGTTAAATTTGGCCGCACTTCTGGTGTATGGTTGCAGTAGGCGGCATTGTACTGCTCTTGATTAGTGCCAGGAAGAGAGAAAAGAAGATCTTCCTGTCATGACGTATACAGCACTAGCGGTCTGAATCAGCAGCATGCAGTTCATTCATCTCAGCCAGAGCCTTATTATACCTCCCTTGCCTTTAGGATGGGTGTTATCGTTGTAGGCCCACTGAGAGATGAACCAGGGGTCTGTTTGCCCGTTGAGCGCTCATTATTTGCAAAGCTTGTGTGGGATAAAAACTGGGACTGTTGAAAATAGTTTTCTCCTTGCTTGGAGTGAGGCTAGAAATGAATCATTCAATTAGAGACACATCTTTCACATTTTTAGTGTAATAGTGTCTTAATATGACCCTGTTGTGACTGTGCAGGTGGTCGGCGGAGCTTGGCTTTTCAGTCGCCTGTACTGCAATGTCTTTGTGACCCTGGATGTGATGATGTGCACCGCAAGTATACTCAATCTGTGTGCCATCAGCATCGACAGGTAGGGAGATCTTAAATCTTCATGCGTTAACTTAATATATATGGTTATATATATGGTTAATAACCATAAATTGACTTGCCCAGAATTCTCTACATGACACTTTTTATGCCTTTTTTGTTGACATAGCAATGGTTCATTTTAGAGTTTTGTCACATCAAATGTTGATGCTATTTATATTGCATTACTGTAATTGTATGTGTGCTACCCTGATGGTGTTTAGTAAGTGTGTGAATAACACTGCGGGCTCTATTTTAACAATCTAGGTGCAAAGTATAAAGCGCATGGCACAAAGTATTAAGGGCGTGTCCGAATTCACTTTTGCTATTTTAAGTGAGGAAAAATACGATCTGCGCCCTGGCGCATGGTCTAACAGGGTTGTGCTTATTCTCATAACGAGATTGGGTGTGTTTTGAGAATAACTTGCATTAAACCAATCATCTCCCATTCCCTTTAAGAGTCAGTTGCGTCACACCATGGCGCATTTGCTATTTACCTGGTGGACTTTGTAAGTGGACAAACTGAATGCTTCACTAGCGAGAAATCAGTTAAACTCTATTTGACCTCTTTACTTTCTCTTTACTTTACTACTTTAAACAACCTTTATAATGATAACATTATACAAATGCATATTGTCATGAATAAACTGAAAAAAGCCCCCTGACATGAAGAAGGCATGGAGTTAGTGGTTTTATATTTATGAAAAAAAAATTTTTTTTAATCCTTTAATTTTTTTATATGTGAAGATTTTTGTGTATCGCTGTACATTCTGTGTGTATTAAGCAATGTGTAAGCATTTTGGACCTGCATAGGCACATAACTAACACGCTCTGCACTGGACTTTAGACCTGCTTTTAGATGGTCAATAGCGCAGTCTGTTTCAGTTTTTCAAAATAGCAACGCACCAACACTGCGCCTTAACACACCATGTGACCAGAACATCCATGAGTCCACAAAGTGGTGCAAATAGATCTGCTATTTAAACAATATGGCACAAAACATGAACATTTTTGGTTTACTTTAGAACATTTCAGTGATTCGTTCTTAAAATAACATTTTTTTGTATGAAAGTTTTTTATTGTTATATTGTAATTTTATTGTTATTTTGTTAGCTAATTCAGCTCTGTGTAAAAAAAAAAAAGCTTTTTGCCATTTCTCACAATTTATTAAAATCCAATGAATACATCAACAAAATGAACAGCTCCTGATCTAACAAAAAGGAGTCACATGAAATGAACATCAATATCAAATCTTTTCTTGACCATAGGGTGACAAAGTGAATCCTATATTTTTGTCATTTACAGTATTTTTCATGTTTCATTCATTCATTCATTCATTTTGTTTTTGGCTTAGTCCCTTTATTAATCCGGGGGTTGCCACAGCGGAATAAACTGCCAACTTATCCAGCATATGTTTTACGCAGCGGATGCCCTTCATCCATACACACTCATTAACAAGGACAATTTAGCTTACCCAAGTCACCTATACCACGTCTTTGGACTTGTGGGGGAAACCAGAGCACCCGGAGGAATCCCACGCCAACACGGGGAGAACATGCAAACTCCACACAAAAATGCCAACTGACCCAGCCGAGGCTCAAACCAGCGACCTTCTTGCTGTGAGGCGAACTTGCTACCCACTGCGCCAGCGTCCAGCCCTTTTCATGTTTCAGTAAAATGTTTTTACATCATTCACACAGACTCTAATGTCAAATTAATTTAGGTGTGCAGATGAGTTCATAAGTGTTTACATCATCTAAATTAAAATCTTCAAACCCAGATGCACATCCTAGTTCAGAAAACACCATTCACATTATCAGTGTGGGGTAAGTTACACAAAAAAAGTGATTGATTACAAATGACTGAATACTACTTTAATACATTGCTAATTACTGAATGTAAAAAGTGATCAGATTACTTGTAATTTACTTTAAAGTTATTTTAAACACATGCCAAGCCATAAAAAATACACTAGAAATTCAAACTTAGAATCTTTTAGTAGTTTACTATTGACTTCAGAATGATTACAAAGCTATAAAAACACTGACTTCAAACAATTTAATTCATTTCTGGAACTTAACATTCTTAGGATCAACCTGCCTCACAATGAAAAAAAAATCTAGCTTTAAATGTGCTTATACAGTGATTTATACACAGCATTGTTTGCTAAGTAGAGGGTGTGTGTATGCTGGTGGTTTAACAAGCATTATAAACATGAAAAAACCAGCCTGATCTCACGAGAAAACGTAAGTATTTACGTTTTGACAGTTTAGTGGCTAATTCGTATGAATTTGTACAAGTTCAGTCGTACGAAATTGTACGATTTTAAAAAGGAGGCGTGGCACCTAACCCCACCCCTAAACCAAACCGTCATTGGCGGATGAGCAAATCGTACTAAATTGTACGAATTAGATCGTAAGAATTTGTACGAATTAGCCACTAAATCAAAAAGAAAAAACTCAATAATAGGAAAAAAGTTCTGATTACATTTAAAAACAGTATTGATGAACATATTTACATTAACTGACACCGGCATGCAAAATGGAATTTAAAAGGCATATAATTATTTATTTTTTCTTAACACTTCATTTGTAATTTTAAAAATGTAATTATATTGACTTAAATAATTGTAATCAAATTACACAAAATTTAAAATGTAGTGCATTACATCACTGCCTTCCCAGAAAACGCTTACATAATAAACATAGTTGTAACGTGCTACTGTGTAATACATTATACCCATTTCTGCATATTATCCAAAAGAGCTGTTCTGTATCTGTTGCTATAAATGCACACTAGAGATCAAAAACATTCCCATTATAAAATCTTTGACATCAAATAAACCTGGGTATTGCACATCCGCACTGTGACTTCAAATAAAACCTATAAGTTCCTTCATTTGTGGTCATATTGGTGAAACAGCTCAAACAAGGTTAAAGTAATTCAATATTACGTCAATAATGCTGTTGACTAAGCTTTACTGAACCAGAAATAATCCTTTAATATGCTCTCAGTGACAGGTGCATCATTAACACCTTCATACGTAGAGCAGGCAGGGGTCTTCATTTTAATTTCAACTGCATGGCTTGAGTGTGAAAACATACAGAAGTTTAATAAGTGGAAATTTATTGAGTGAGAGGCTGGTCATGAGCAATGGAGCTGAGAGAAAAAGAGGCAGAGAGAGGGAACATGTTTAGGTTGATTGTGCTTTTCAGACTGGTCTGGTTCACCTCTCTCTTTCCTCACTGGCATTCAAGAGCAGATTTCAAAAAAGGATCACGGAAAGCTAATTCAGTAGTATTAGTATCATCCTGCTGAAGGGGTCCAGCATAATTAATCCCTTTTTAATGTATAGATGTTGCGCATTATCTTTCAGAGTCCTGCCTTATTAATTTTTAATCAGATATTAACGCTTCATGACAGAATCTGCAATAAATCTTTGTAGTGAAAGCTTATCTGAAATTGAGTTTCTCTTCTATATCACTTTTTTCCTTATCATATACAATTTCTTTCAAATATACGAATGATATATTCAGATACTTTGGGGTCATTTAAAGTTTTTGTCACTATTGTCATGGTTCAATGAGTGTGCCCTTTTTCTGATCAGTATTCCTGCTTCTCCTGAGACTCATCTGAGATTAATTCTTGTGTTTGTAAAGGTATACAGCTGTGGTGATGCCCGTGTTATACAACACCACCCACAGCTCCCGCAAAAGGGTTTCAGTCATGATTGCCACGGTTTGGGTCCTCGCCTTTGCCGTCTCCTGCCCTCTACTGTTTGGATTCAACACTACAGGTGAGCGACTGGTGGCCTTGTGACTGTAAAATGGGTCATAGGTGCTCTCAACACAGGCAAAATATTGCTAAATAAGATGCAAATACATGCAAATAAGCATATAAACATGCATAGCTACAATGCAATCTGTTACCTGAAGCAAAACCTGTTGAGAACGACTGCTCTTGTCTGTTAGTGTGAAATCTTACTCAAGTGCTGGCATGAAGCCTCCTGGAGGTCTAATTAATGTCAAATGAGTTTTGAAACGAGATATACAAATTTAATCAAAATTGTTTAAAAGCAGCGATGCTTGTCAGAATAAATTACAGATTCACTGTTTAATTTCAGGCCCTATGTAAAGGTCATTTTGAGGCATTTAGGACTTAACCCTTGTGCACTGTTCAAATTTGTGAAGTTTAATTTTAAAGTAATTTCGAGAGGAGCATGTGCTCATGATTGACACAGCTGGTCCACATTAGCTAATCATGATCCTCCAATCAAAGGATCCCAAGTCACTATATATATCCTCATTTCCTCTCTTCAACTATCTTCGTCTGGAAGAAACCCTCCTCCTCCCCTTCTTCCACCTTTATCCAGAATGGTTGGCACGGTGGCCCAGTGACTAGGACTGTTGCCTCACAGCAAGAATACCAATGGCGTTGGGTCTTCACTGGGCCATCTGGTATTTCTGTGCGGAGTTTGCATGTTCTCCCAGTGTCCGCGTGGGTTTCCCTCGGGTTCCCTGGTTTCCTCCCACCATCCAAATGTGCTCTATATTATAGATAAAATAAGCCTAAATCTTTTTTTCTGATGTCTTACTCTCAGGAAGTTCACCTTGGCCCCAGCAGCAGGGGAGTTTCAGATCGACTTGAGCTCAATCTCCCCTCGTCCTGTGAAAGGAGGGAGCCCTAGGCTCGAGGATCCCTTGAGCTCAGGGCTTTCTCCCGGGACAGCACGCCAAACAAGCTATGTATAAATCGTGAGCTAAGTGTGAACTCTTGAAATACCCTTTTGTTATGTTCGGGATGAAAACATCCACTGAATTAAACTGCTGTAAAAATCCATCAGATAAATATTTTTTTCAATTTTTTTGCATAAATCTGTTAATCAGTCTCAGTCCTGATCAAAACTACTAAATTGTTTGGAAAATTACAGGATTTTAACTCTTTAATTGTCAAATTTATAAATTATGACACTGGTTTGGTGAAAAAAACACACAAAATGAAGTATTTTCAATTAAAAAAGTAATTGTGAATTGGATTGTTTTTTACCTTTTATCACAGTAATGGACATGTGAACGATAAGTAACAACATTGGCTTTGATGCATTATTAGATTTCAATTTTTTTCTCCCTAATTTACTGTAAATGGCTGTTTTTGCACCATTGACTTCCATTATATCCAGATTTGATTGTGCATAAACACAGTCTTTGTTTTTATTGACTCCATGTAGTTCTGAGAGCTGTGATGTATATTTTGATATTCTCAGACACATCAAAGTAAGTGCGTAAAGGTTACTCTCACATTATCATGCTCTCACACACTCACAGACACACACTTTAATTTGCTGTTATAGTTCATATAAAATCCAGAAACTAAGCTTTTTTTGCACAGGCCTATCTAAAGGGTTAATGGTGCCAAGTGATGATCAACAGTAAAAATTACAAATGTAACCTCTTCCCAAAAGGGAAAACCACCAACAATCAAAAATGCATGATTACATGGTGTCATAGTTTTGCAATCAAAAAAATGACTTTCAAAATTACTTTAATAATACGTCATTTTGTGAGTTTTTTTTCCACCAAATCTGTGACATGATTCATGAATTTGGCAATTAAAGAGTTAAAATCCTGTAATTTTCTAAGAAATTTTGTAGGTTGATTGAGGTTGATTAACAGATTTATGCAAAAAAAAAAAAAAAAAAATTATCTGATGCATTTTTACAGCAGTTTAATTCAGTGGACAAAAGGGTAGTAAATTTGCCCAGTGTTTTTTTTTTTTTTTTTAAGTAAAAAAAAAAAAAAAATCTACGTATTTTCTCAAAATACATGTCAAAATAAGATTTGTCACCAAACCATAATTCTGGTAGCTATAACATAGAAAAAAACGTGGCCAAATTAAGATGTAAAATCACCCTAGAGTGGATGAAAATATTCCTAACATTACATGAGGGTTCATATTAGCTAAATATTGACAGTGTTGTTAAACTGTGTTTAAAGGGTTAGTTCACCCAATAATGAAAATTATGTTGTTAATTACTCATCCTCATGTCATTCCAAACTTCGACCTTCGTTCGTCCTTGAAACACAAATTAAGAAACATGCCTGTGCTGTGTTTTAAACAGAAGAACATAAGGGTCATTTATAACAGAATTTTAAGTCATTTTAATGATGTTCATTTGATTGAGATCTTTGTGGTTTTATTACCAAATACAAAAAAGGGATAATAATCAGAAACACTACAAATTAAGTTATATAGTTGATATAAATTAGAATTTAGTTACAGCCATTAACATGGTGTGCAGCTCAAGTTTGTTTTGAGGTGGAACATTCTCATTCTAGAGAGCCTTTGATTGGCCAAAAATCTTTGTAGTACTCGATGAGTCACTGTAAATGACAGCTGGGTTGTAAATGACAGTCTGAAAACAAGTTTCAAACATTTTTTAAAACTATATTACTATTGTCTATGTAAACAACAAAAAAGCATTCTGTAAAAATGACAAAGTCATGTATTTTACGTATACATTAGTACTTGAAAACCAAAACTGCTCAAAATGCGACATAGGCTCATTCTGAAAACGTAGCCCTATACAGAGATGTATAAAGTACTAGAGACCCAGACTTAAGTAAAAGTACAAGTACTCTATCAAAAAGTGACTTGAGTAGAAGTAAAAGTGCTCTTTAAGCACCATACTTAAGTGGAAGTACTAAAGTATTCATCATTTTTGTACTTAAGTATTGCAAGTAGTTTATTTCAAAATTTACTACTCAAGTACTGAAAGTAAAAGTACAAGTATTGTGTAATGTAGTTATTAAAGAATGCAGTCAAAAGACATCATATTGTTTTGTTTATTTTAAATCTCTTTTGGGGGGCACGTCATTAAGCAGAACGAAAAGAAACATGACTTACAATACTGTTTTTCTCTCACGCTTGAACCACAGATCTGACAGATTATAACAGCTTTAACACACACCTTTCAAAGTTGTGTGTCACAAAAACAGTCCATAATCCACTCAAAACGCTATTGAAACCCAATTTCGGAGCACAATTTACTGGTTGTGAACGCTGTAAACGAACGTTCTAATTCACTTGATTTTGATTTTATTGTAAAAAAAAAAGAAAATGTGTATATTACTGTGTTAAATGAAAATCTGAAATATTTTATGGCTTATGGCTATGATTTAGTATTCAAAAATGTTTCATTTTGATTATGTTTTAATTAAACTGGTCTTAAACTTCATATTTTTATAGTATATTTATTCATTCTGGTACTTTTACCATAAACCAACATCTCAACCATTTGGTAGAGGCTGATATTTTAGAAATTATGGGATGTGTTGGGGGAAAATGTATTGATTGTGTTAACTAGCGACATTAGGAGTTAAGAAATGCAATAAATAAAAAAATTCTATTGGTTTTTTTTCTTGGTGTGACAGTTAAATGGTTACTTGTAATACAATTGTGTCCTTTAATACAGCAGTAATATATATGAACTGTACCCTTAATTTGACCCGCTCAAAGAAAACACTCTTTCTGAATGTATCAAACAAAACTCATACACAGAAGACAGCATGAGCATTTATAGCAAATAAACGAATGTAAATATTCTCCCGCCTGCTTTTTAAACGCTGACAGGCGAGGTCTTACACCCGTTTGACTGGTTATTGTCTTCACCTCCTCAACAGAAAGGGCTGCTATCGGCTTTAGAAATGAAAGCGTTGTTCACTGATGGCGGGAAGAACAGCCGCGGTTACAGTCTATGTATGTATAATACGCGGTTATCACAGGTAATCTATAAAGTTACCTCACAAACAGGCCAGCGGGTCAAATGTCCAAAGTGAGAGAGGCAGAGATGGAGTCTCACAACATTTCTCTGTAGTAGTGAAATAGCGGCTCGTGTGCTGTGCCGCCTTCACTCGCCCTCGCGCCTCCGTCCTTTGCCATAGTATTGCGACACCGCACATAGGAGATAAATGACGTCAGTACGTAATAACCCGTTATGATCTATTACTGAACCGATATCGACCATTTTGACACCTCTAGTAACGAGTAACGATGCAGCTCATAAAAAATCTATCGGAGTAAAAGTATTAAACTCATCGAAAATATGAACTTAAGTAAAAGTGGAAGTAGGAGAAAAAAACAATACTCCAGTAAAGTACAGATACTGCCTTTTAGTACTTAAGTACAGTAGTGAAGTAGTTCTACTTCGTTACTATACATCTCTGGCCCTATATAGTGTATGTTTCTGGAGATCGCAAATTATGTAGCCAGAAGTACGTATGGCTGCATTTAATCTTTAAAACGAATGCTACGAGGCGCTTTTGACGCTGTTCCTTTTCGAGCTTAACAGCTGACCGCTTACCTCTGTATGGACGGCTTTCCCGCTGTTACGATGGGTCAATCTGTGCTTTTGAAAACACTATTGGTTGGGTTTAGGGATGGAGAAGTGTGGGTCAGTTGATTGGTCAGTCAGTCATTCAGTCAGTCAATCAGCAGTGGCCTCTGTTGGATTTATGTGAGAACACCAGGTACAAATGGCACTCACAAGAGATATTTAAGATCTCAAAAAGCATACACAGCGACCTCTGGTGAAGTCGTGAAAACAAAAACTGCAAAAAAAAAGCGTAGCTTCTGGGACATATTTGCCACTCTCCGGAAATGTATATAACGGTATGTTTTCAGAATGAGCTTGGGTTGTCAAAATGATTAGCAACATCATCATCTACAGGCCTGGCACATCGTTTTTGGTTGTTTTATGAATCTGTGTGAATAAGAATTGTTTTAAAAACACTGTGTGCGTATGCCAGACTTTTCAATAACAACAAATGTCAACGTTAACCTACCCTGAAACAAAGATTTTAAATATCTTTAATGTTGTTTACAACTTGTCACTAGTAGCTTGTAACATTATTTTAAAACGATAGCTTGACTGTACATCTCGCTAAGCTACACAGTCTAAATGGCTTCCTCAAACATGTAATTTCAAAGCACAATAGTGCACAAAAGTGTTTATCTAGAGGGTTAATTTTAATAGCAATATAGCTTTTGGTAAGCCTCCATCAGATGTCGCTAAATTAGTTTGCAACGGAATTAACCATCCATTTAATTAGAGTAATCAGTTAATTACTTTCACGGTGAGACATAATGAATGTCATCTCTCTCACACAAACACAGGCCTCCTAGATATGCGTGTGATTTGTTCTGCTTTGGCTGCCTGTACTGCAGAAGGACTTTGAGGATGTAATTGCGGCAGAAACAATTTTATTTGTCGCAGATAAGAATATTGATTATGCTTACGACACAGCTGGCATCATTACACATATCCACGCTTATACTTATGTGAGATTTTGAATCTTAATTACTCATTTTACTAGCTAAGCATACAAAAGAATGTCAACAAATGCAAAAGTTATCTAATAACATGCTGCATTTATGTTTCTTGCAGATGACCCTGCAGTGTGCTCAATTTCGAACCCTGATTTTGTTATCTACTCCTCTGTGGTGTCGTTTTACTTGCCGTTTGCGGTGACTCTTCTGGTCTATGTGCGCATTTACATCTTTCTCAGAAGGAGGAGGAAGAAAATCACCTTCCGCCAAGGCAGTGGCAAAGTTCAGCCAGCATCCGCTCCGCCATCAGTGGTAAGAGTAGATATTCTTACATTTCACCGTTTCCTCAACCTGTTTTGGATTCCCTGCTCTGTTTAAAACATGCATAATCCACCAGTAACTGTGCATAATGACTAAAAGTATCTGTTACCGGTGGTAAGTATAGATTAGAAATGCTTTTTGTGGGCCATCTTGGATCGAAACTCAGTATTAAATTCAAAGAAGCTTGGATTCCGGTCTGTCTTTGTTGGGAAACATCAGTGGGTTTTATTCAGTGAAACAACATTCTCGATCAGCCTTTGTATTATGTGAAAGTGAGAAGCACAAGTCTGGCCGTTGGAAATGTTCCAGCAAAGCCATTCTGCTACGTGCCCTAGGAATTTTATTGCAAGATTTAGTTCCAGCTAACTGGAGCAAAATTTGATATGGAGAAGAGGCTTTGTAGGCTGCCCTGAATATTTTTTCTTGCCGTTACAAAGAGTGTTATTCTCCCTTTTCCCATATCCTATCTCATTTTAATAAATCAAATGATCTCCAAGCGCAGAATGGCACAGTATTTGAGCTGTAAATTGGTTTATATAACTTGATTGATTTTGCACCCTAGATGAATTTCATTTAGTTTAAAAGAAATGAACATTCTGTCATCATTTACTCACCCTCGTGTCTTTGTAAACATTCTGTTGGACACATTATTGAAAAAAAATTGATTAATATTATACCTCAAAGATTTATATTAAACCCTAAACTTCATAGTATGGACAAAAATATTTTATTTATTTATATATATTTTATTTTTTATTTGATTTGATATGATTTTTAGGCTTACCTTAGAATTTCACCATAGGGAAAACTAGAACTGGCGACACGGTGGCACAGTGGGTAGCACAATCGCCTCACATCAATAAGATCGCTGGTTCGAGCCTCGGCTGGGTTAGTTGGCATTTCTGTGTGGAGTTGGCATGTTCTACCCGTGTTAGCGTGGGTTTCCTCTAAGTCCAAAGACATGTGGTATAGGTGAATTGGGTAGGCTAAATTGGCCATTGTGTATGTGTGTGATTGAGTGTGTATGGATGTTTCCCAGTGATGGGTTGCAGCTGGAAGGGCATCCGCTGCGTAAAACATGTACTAGATAAGTTGGCAGTTCATTCCGCTGTGGCGACCCCGGATTAATAAAGGGACTAAGCCGAAAAGAAAATGAATGAATGAAAACTAGAAAATAATAGTTATAATATTATTAAAAAATGTAATAGAGATCAAAATTACAGGTTAATTTATAAATGCACAATTTTCCAAAAATCTTCATTGTTCAAAGTTTGACAGAATTTTAGGTTAGATAGTAGGCCACATAGCAGAACAGTGCTTTACAAAATAACCAGGCTACTTGTTATCAAAATTAGAGAAAAGCAATGAGTGTAGCAAAAACAAATATTACAGCAACAATTTAAAGCAGAAAGGGTTAAAGCAGTCGAAAATGAGTAGGAAACCCAGTATTTTGACCACATTTTTGGCCTCAAGACATCACTAGTCTATTACAGGTTATCATTAGTCTATCAGCAGTACACTAGTCTAACTACAAACAGCTGCTTACTTTAATGCAGTTCAGAAGAAGCTGATCAACTGACGTGTTGTAAATCAAGCAGCTCTTCTCTCAACTGCAGTGCAAGGGGCCGTGGCGTGTCATGTCATAAACCAGACACATTTCCATGGAAATATAAAAGTAATGCATTCTAAATATCTCACAAGTTGGGAGTGGATGGTTTTCACTTAAACGAGAAAGGGCTAAATAATATCAGCTTTCCCTCACATCCAAAAGCCCACGTTTTGTAATTCATTCTCAGCCAAATCCTGTGTAAATCTGTTGCTGAGTATTGGTCGTGCACACAACTTTACAGGAGAAGAATCCATAAAATAATTTTCACCCTTGGTAGCATTTTTGAAAAATAAGTTGGAACCTAGAAGCAAGATTTTGGGAAAAGAAATACTGAAGCATGATTGAACATGAGAGTCCAACTCTTTAAATAAGTGCATTAAAAACATTAGAGCACACCTTTGAGAAAATCAGCACCAGATTAATGTCAATTACTGGAAGGAATCTAAAAGTGTCCTTTTATTTACTTCATCTCAACGTTTCTGTTCTTTATATACTATATTCCTCAGAAAATATGCAACTTAAAAGTAAAAAGTGAAACTTTCTTTAACTCCTGTTAGAATAACATCAAACATGACTAAGCAGTGACCTCAAAATGTAAGAAATTGTAGGTTGTTCTTTAATATTGATCTCCATATATATTAGGGTTTCTTGAGTTTTTAATTATCTGTAGCGAACTTAAAGTGCCTTAAAGTCATAATAGATGATGAAGATACAGACTGGCCTAATTATCATTAATTCTGTTAATATTAAGGTTAATTAAGTTCCTTAATGCTAATTTTAATTCTAATTTAATGGGCTAATTATCCCTCACATGTAGAAATCTGATATATGGCAATATATGCAAAATACATATGTCAAGTACCTATTTGGATTTCACATGAATAAAATATGACAAAACACAGCTAAAATGTTCATTTACATATATAATTTTTCCCAACAATTGTAATTCGCTACAAATGTTAATTTTTCATGTGTGTCATATATACAGTTGAAGTCAGAATTATTAGCCCCCTTTGATTTTTTTCTTTTTTAAATATATCCCAAATGATGTTTAACCGAGCAAAGAAATTTTCACAGTATGTCTGATAATATTTTTCCTTCTAGAGAAAGTCTCATTTGTTTTATTTCTGCTCGAATAAAAGCAGTTATAAATTTTTTAAACACCATTTTAAGGTCAAAATTATTAGCCCCTTTAAGCTATATTTAAGCTTTAAGCTATATTCTACAGAACAAACCATCATTATACAATAACTTGCCTAATTACCTTATCCTGCCTAGTTAACCTAATTAACCTAGTTAAGCCTTTAAATGTCACTTTAAGCTGTATAGAAGTGTCTTGAAAAATATCTAGTCAAATATTATTTACTGTCATCAAAGATTAGAAAAATCATTTATTAGAAATGAGTTATTAAAACTATTATGTTTAGAAATGTGTAGAGAAAATCTTCTCTCCGTTAAACAGAAATTGAGGACAAAAATAAACAGGGGGGCTAATATTTTCAACTGTATGTGTTGATATATGGCCGCATATGATCACACAGTAGTTACCATTTGAAGTAATTCAAAAATTTTTTGAAAATGTCCTATGACAAGAATGGGTGTTGTTTAATAGTTTAAGGACAACTTTGATCAAATGTTTAATCCAGTTCAAATGTTGACTAGTAATATCTATAATTTGAACATATGTGTACATATTTGTAATTGCAATGATTGAAAAAACTATTTGTAAATAGACATTTTCGCTTTATTTTGAAATTGATGCTGCATATGTGACATACTGTATACACCCACCGGCCATTTTATTAGGTACACCCTACTAGTACCAGGTTGGACCCTCTTTTGCCTTCAGAACTGCTTTAATCCTTTGTGGCATAGATTCAACATTGTACTGGAAATATTCCTCAGAGATTTTGGTCCATATTGACATGATAGCATCACGCAGTTGCTGCAGATTTGTCTGCTTCACATCCATGATGCGAATATCGCATCATATCACAATATCACATCCATGATGCGAATACCACATTCCAAAGGTGCTTTATTGGATTGAGATCTGGTGACAGTGGAGGCCATTTGAGTACAGTGAATCTGAGATGATTTATGACAAGGCGCGTTAATCTGCTAGTACACTCAAAATATATATATATTTTTTTACTTGTTCAAACTACGATTATTTAAAATGAGCTGAAACAATACAATTCTAGAGATTTTATTGGGACAACAATTTTTTTATGTCCAATCCACATAAATGCGTTAAAAGTGTTAAGCTAACTTAGTCAATTTGTGTTAGGACAACATGAATGAATTGTGTGGAACCTTACAATATAGTAACCATCAGAAGATGGGAACACTGTGGTCATAAAGGGATGGACATGGTCAGCAACAATAGTCAGGTAGGCTGTGGTGTTGATACGATGCTCAATTGATACTAATGGGCCCAAAGTGTGCCAAGAAAATATCTTCCACCCCATTACACTACTACCACCAGCCTGAACCGTTGTATAAAAGGCAGGATGGATCGATGCTTTCATGTTGTTGGTGCCAAATTCTGACCTTACATCCGAATGTCGCAGCAGAAATCGAGACTCATCAGACCAGGCAACGTTTTTTCCAATCCTCTATTGTCTAATTTTGGTGAGCCTGTGTGAATTGTAGCCTTAGTTTCCTGTTCTTAGCTGACAGAAGTGGCACCCGGTGTGGTCTTCTGCTGCTGTAGCCCATCTGCCTCAAGGTTCAAAGTATTGTGCGTTCAGAGATGCTTTTCTGCAGACCTCGGTTGTAACGAGTAGTTATTTGAGTTACTGTTGCCTTTCTATCAGCTCGAACCAGTCTGATCATTCTTCTCTGACCTCTGGCATCAACAAGGCATTTGCGCACACAGAACTGCTGCAAACCCTAGAGATGGTTGTGCGTGAAAATTCAGTAGATCAGCAGTTTCTGAAATACTCAGACCAGCCCGTCTGGCACCAACAACCATGCCACGTTTAAAGCCACTTAAATCACCTTTCTTTCCCATTCTGATGCTCTGTTTAAACTGCAGCAGATCGTCTTGACCATGTCTACATGCTTAAATGTATTGAGTTGCTGCCGTGTGATAGGCTGATTAGAAATTTGCGTTAACGAGCAGTTGGACAGGTGTATCTAATAAAGTGGCCAGTGAGTGTATTTTATATATGTGAAATGCAAATATGAACTTAAATTTCATATATGTAATTCCCATATATCAGATTCCTATATGGGATAACAGTGAGCTTCAGTGAAACTTCTTTTCTTTGTTTTGATTCTGGCATCTTTCCCTGTCTTGTACATTTTAAAAGGCTGTGCTCCCTCTTTTTTTCTGGCAACAGAGATTTGCTTTACATGCTTCTGCATTGCTTTTGTTTTCCACCCGTTGACTCTTTAAGATCTCTCCACAGGAGACGTGTTTACAAGACGACGCTCACAAAGAGAAAAGAGACCTTTCCCCCATCAGGATCAATGTGATAACTGTGCGTATGCCATTGGGCGCCTGCATGCGTGTACAGAAATGCGTGTGACTACTCTAATCTTGCATGAAATTAGCCTTCTCTGAGAAACAGACTCTGTGAAGAAATCTTACAAGGTATTTTGAGATTGCTGGCAGCTTTCTATTTTAGCATAGCGGGAGTGTTTCTTATCCCTGTGGCTGTATATGTAGCTCTGACGCACGGCTCCGGCTGGTGCTTCACTCCTCTCACTGGTGATCTCTCTTTCCACGACAGCCACTTCAAACGTAACTTTGGAGTAACAAGCTTTAGTAAGGAGCCATAGGACATGTCTTTAGTGTAGCTGTTGAATGAGGTTTGGATCAGAGCTGTGATTTAAAGAAGTGAGATATTGATTAATTGACATTCAATTTTTTTTGGAAATATAGGCTCCTTTTACAAGCCGCCTAAACAGTTTAGCTTTGCCATTTTTTTTTTATCCTTTCAACCGGTCTCCAGGTTGGAGGGAAGCACTTTTAGCTTAGCCTGGCAAAAATCATTGAAATGGATTTGATCATTAGCATATCGCTCAAAAATTAAAAAAAAAAAAGAGTATTGAGAATATGTCCACTAGTTACAGCTTGATACTTTTGTAATTACATTGTGTACTAAGACTGACCGAAAATTGTAAGATAGAATTTAAACTATAATGTAAATCCGGCGTAATAATAACAGAATTTTTTAATGACATGCTAATGATCTAATGCAATGATTTAATTCAATTCAATAATTTATGCTAAGCTAATCCAAAAGTGCTCCCTGCAGACCCAGATATCAGCTGAATTGATTAAAAAAAGGTAAAACCCAACTGTTGATCACTAGGGTACTTACCTATTTCCAATAAATAAATAAATAAATAAATAAAAAATGGAAATATACTGTTATACAATAATTGTCTAAAAAAAGTTTTTACTTTCACAAGATACTTGCAATGAACTGTAGAGTAATGAGTTTAGAAGTTTAGAGTTGGCTATATATTTTTAAATATGATTAATTTTTTATTATTTTTAATATTATTTAAATTTTAAATGTTAATATTTAGATTTTATTATAATATAGTACTTTATTTAATATGATCAGCAAGTCAGAGTATTAAAATCTATCATAAAGAATCATGTGACACGGAAGCCTGAAGGGTCAGTAAAGAAACGCACATTTTTTGAAAAGATAAACAGTTAAGTTTTACCATTTTTTAATTCATTTAGGTGATCTCTGGATCTTGAGGGAGCACTTTGAGCTTAGCTAAACATTGATCACTGAATCACATTAGATCATTATCATCCCGCGTAAAAATGACCAAAGGGTTTTGATAATCTTTAAGTTTTGAAACACTTCTGTAGTTACATTGTGTACTAGGACCAACAATTTTCAAGCGTAAAATCATTGTGCCTGCTGTATTGTACGGCAGCAATGTTTCTTGATTATTACGCCAGAATAAGAGTGTAGTTTCTAGCCATATTTGCCAAGAAAATGACAACTTTTCATTTTCCGTCAGTCTTAGTATTGACAGCCATTTGAATCTTTTGGCTTGAGACTTCTGGTCTCATTCACTTCCATTCATTTTAAGATGTTCAAAACAGCTCGTTATGCTGCTAGATGAGGCTAACTGATATTTTCTTATTATATTATTCTGCTTTGTATGTATAGTCATGGACACACTTGATGAAGAGAAAGTAAGTAAATTTTTGCTTGCCATTTATTATTCCTAGTCATTTCTCCCATAGGCAACCGAAACGGAAGTTCTAAAACAATCGCAAAAACGAGCATACAGCGACATTTTAGAATAAGGTCAATATAATGGGATAATTATTGAAACTCTTTGGTCATTTTTAGCAAGAGGCTAATGATTTATTCTAAGCTAATGCCTCATGCACACTACGAGCGACTCCCGGCGACAAAGCGACAAGCAACCCTTAATTTCAACAGAGAGTGAACGACTTTCGGCGACCTCTATCTATGTGAGCAACATTGATCATTATCGACCAGGTGGGCGTTGAGCAACGCGACAAAGTTGAAAATCCTTCAACGTTATGCAAATGAAGTGCGACTTTCTTGAGCGACAGCCAATAGGAGCATCAGTTGAGCTCACGTGATCCTCTCTCAGCTCGCTCAGAGGCCAGTTGTATTATCCGTGCTGTAGACCTACAAAGACCTGCGTTTGCAGCAGGTGACCACCCAGAGCGACAGGCAGCTACAAAGTCACTACTAATGGGAATGAGGCATAAGACAAAAGTTCTTGCGGCAGACCCAGGGATTGGCTGATTGGATTCAAAAGTTGTTTAGCAGTGTAAAATTAGTTAGTTTCTTTTGGCAGAAACAAGCTTACAAAAAATATTAAATTACTTATTTTAAATTTGAATAATATTAAATACATTTCTCAGACAAACGCTGCCTTGATTAGCAGAAAAGACTTCTTTCGAAAACAACAAAACTTTTCATATCTTTTTTTGACCAGTAAGCTTGTCAGTAGCACCAAGTTTTACTTCTTATTATTTCTTTATATCCAATGGCAAGGTTGTGTTATAGGAAATTACACATGAGAGATTTTAATACGATATGGCTGAAAAAACAACAAATGTTTAGTCAGTAGCCAGAGGGTTACTCGTTCATTGCCCTTTCCTAAAGAACTGCAAAGTCAAATACGGCAATCTGAAACCATCCAAGACAGTGTGAAATCAGCTTCAAATTGCAGCAGAAAAACTCTATAGTCCTTGAGACGATATCACTCTATTCGAGGAAATGAGGACAGCTTGAGTCCTTGTGCTAATTAATTATAGAGCAGATATGCTTGCCGGAATAAATACGCATGAAAAGTTTGCATGTTTATATTTCATCTGTCTATCTTGTTCAGGAATGCAAGGAGCAGGTGATCCGTCCGAGGCTCCTAGCCAACTGTCTGAGGCGCAAACGGCCTCAAACTGCACCTGCCGAGAACTCGCTGCTGCCTCCGGTGATCACGCTGAATTACTGCAGCATTAGCCAGGCATCCTTTGCTCGCACTGAACAAGATGCAAACCGCGAGGGGGAGGAAGGTGGGGATGAGGAGCAGGTGCCGGTGAGGAGCTGTGAAGTGAAGAAGTTGGCAAACGGACGCACGCACACAAGCCTGCGGCCGCCCCGGGCTGCACACGCCATGGTTTGCCCCAGTCAGGCCCGCTGCAGAAGTATGCACTCCAAGGAAAAGAAAGCCACGCAGATGTTGGCCATCGTTCTGGGTGAGAGACTTTAAATGCTGCTTTGGATACACACTACACTATTTAATTCCTGTGGTTAGTGGGGTAGAAATTACTTCTTTAAAGGGATCGTTTATGAGATAAAAATCCCAAATGTTTTGCAGTTGCAGATCGAAAAATAATAAACATAAATCAAAAAAGTAATTTGAAGGTGTGTATGTTATCTAAAACACCTGGAAACAAATGCGTTGCATTGGAGTGACCTAGACTCCACCCTTTGTGTGGTTGGAGGAGCAACTGATCTTCACTTTCATCCGCAACACCTGAACCCGTCCCCCCGTCTCTTCACTTTCATCCATGACACCATCCACCCCTACCCCGCTCTTCACTTTTGTCCACGACACTTTCAACCCCTCCCCCAATCTTCACTTTTGTCCACGACACCATCAACCCGTTCTTCACTTTCATCGGTGACACGGTCAACCCCTCCCCTGATCTTCACTTTCAGCTACGACACCATCCACCCCTCCCTCGATCTTCACATTCATCCGCAACACCTGAACCTGTCCCCCCACTCTTCACTCTTCACTTTCGGAGGTGACACCATCCACCCCTCCCCCGATCTTCACTTTCGGCCATGACATCCTAACACCCCTCCCCCGATCTTCACTTTCAGCCACGACACCATCCACCCCTCCCCCGATCTTCACATTTATCCGCAACACCTGAACCAGTCCTCCCGCTCTTCACTCTCTTTTCGGAGGTGACACCATCCACCCCTCCCCCGATCTTCACTTTCGGCCATGACACCCTCCACCCCTCCCCCACTTTTCACTTCTGTCCGTGACACCATCAACCCCTCCCCCTGCTCTTCAATTTCGTCCGCAACACAGTCGACCTCTTCCCCCCCCTCTCTTCTATTTTGTCCGCAACACAGTCAACCCCTCTCCCTGCTTTTCTATTTCGTCCGCAACACCGTCCAACACTTTCCCGCTCTTCAATTTCCTCCGCAACACCGTTGACCCCTCCCCCGCTGTTCAATTTCATCCCCAACACCAGATTGCCAATCCTCACCCCCCACCCCCAGCTCTTCACTTATGTGCACGACCAAGCCCTCCTTTGGTCTTCAAGACGGTTTTCATAGGGCCAGTATCGGCCAGCGGGGATGGTTACGTTTGTTAACCATACCCAATATCTAAGACGGTACATGACCTCATTGTTTCTTATTCTGCATTTAGTTTTCATTTTTGCGCATTATAATTTTACATGCAATGTCAATTGTTTTTATTTATCCTTTTTTTTTTGATCCCCCACCGTGATCCATTTGGTAGGAATTTGATCCCTTAATAGTTCATCCAAAAAGTACAATTTGCTATTTATATAAAGGTCCCGTGAAGTGCTTTGAAATGTGCATTTTTGTTCGATGTTTGACGTAATTTGAACTGAAAACAGGGCAGGATATAGAGTAGTTCCAGTTGTATTTCCATGTGAGCCTGTAACGGCGCAAAACAATTACAAACCGCTCTTGGCCCAGAATTCTAGGTACAGTTAACTGCAATATATTTTTGTTATTCAATGAAGTAAATATCAGAAAAAAAGGAATATCTGGCCATCGTCCATATTGCTGTTTACACTGGGTTTCAAAGGCAACAAGACTCCAGCAGGCACAGGACGTCAACATGACATTAGATTGACGTTGTACCCTGACATCATGGGGAGGTTGCATTTTGGGTGGAAATGAAAATCGAGTTGATGTCAGAACCCACATCAGACCGATGACAGTGTCCAATGTCAGATTGATGTGAATTCTCATCACTTTCCAATGCAACCTAAAATCAACCAAATATCAACATCTAATGATGTTACAGCTTGACATTTTATGGACATTACCACTATGATGTCAGACATTGGATTTTGGTTGCCATTCCTGACGAATAAATGTCAGTTGGTTTAAGATGTTGGCTCGACACTGAATTTTAGTCACTTTCATTTTGGTCATTTAATGTCATTTTTGGACATTAACATAACGTTGTCCTTACACACTGGCTAGACATTTAATTTTGGTCATTTGATAACACAACCTAAATCTAATATTAATATTAGGTTAGATTTAGATGTCAGGTGACCAAAATTCAATGTCTAGCCAGTGTCTAAGGACAACTTTATTTTGACGTCCAATAACAACGTCAAACTACGTTGATATTGGGTTAAGTTTAGGTTGTGTTGGAAAGTGACCCAAATCTAACGTCTGATAGATGTAATAGTGGTGACATCCACACAACGTCAAGGTCCAAACTAAATCCAACGTCCCCACGATGTTGGGGTACCAAATCAATATGACGTCATGTTGTGCCTGCAGGGCTGGTATGAAAACCAAATACAGGCAAAAAAATAAATCAAAACCATGTACGGGCAAATCAAAATGAACCTCCGTGGCTCCTGACAACACATTCAGGTATGGGCGGTCTATGCAAGAAAGATTTTTTACAATATTTTTACTTTTACAATAGTGTTACTTTTAATTTTACATTATTGTTAGTTTTAATTTTACAATATTGTTACTTTAAATACTTTTGTATGAACCACTCTTTTAACCCTCAGGCCATTTTGACCTGAAACTGATGTTGTGAAACTGAAACGTCCATAAGCAGACCCATCTCTAGTCTCACTCCAGGACAATCCCATGTCCCTCATATTTGCTATCCCCTTTATCCTTGCTTCCTCCCACCTTTGTGTTTTCACAGCTGTTTACTGGTTCAACAGGCCTCTCCCAGCTCCTACTCCTTTACGACCCCTATTTAAAGACCCCTCTTCTTGTTGGCCCTTATAATGTACAGATCTAATATAATCATCACTGTTTTTCCACATACAGTTCACATTTGGTAATCATGACTAGTATCTATGTTTCAAACATCTAAACTGGACTCTTCTCTCCCATACAGTGTGTGTCTTTTCAAATATACATGACAGTTTCAACATATGTTGCATACATTTCATGCCTTTCTGACACAGATGGTTCTCAATGCACCCCAAAGTCCTCTCTCATGCTCTTTTATGACCCCTTTGCCTTAACCTATCACCTGTTTTCAAAGATATATAATGGCAGATACGTAGGGCCCTCCACTCACCCAATTAAATGTGTCTTCATATAGGTTTAGTAAATAAAATTCTTCTTCAAAACTCAATTAAAAAAAAAATTAAAACCGAGAGATCATCAGAGTGGTAAAAGACTTCGTGACACTTCAACTTCAAATGCACATTTGTTGTTGTTTTTTGTACGTGTGAACTTTAAATATGTGTTTTGTTTTCCTATTTCAGTTTATTTTTTTAGTATAAAATCTTCATTGACTTCTACAGTCTCCCTTAGTGGCAGAAACAATCAAATGCAAGTTTATGGAACTCTTTTTTTTACACAAAAGGGCATCTTAAACGCTTAAAGGTGCACTAAGCAAATATTTTACAATGATGTTGATATCTGAAAGCAGCAAAACAAACATTTTCTGGGTGAAAATGTAAACAATTTTTTTAAATTAAATAAAAAAAGGATTTATTGTATTAATAATACCAAAACAATGTGAATACCTGTTTAAATATTGGTGATATTGGTGAATGATAAAAATATACAGACTGATAATTAAATTTATGAACCAGAAATTCTTTGCTCCAGGTAATTATGGAACTAGCACAGGAGTGGAAAGATGGAGGTTAAAGTCTAAAAACCCCATTAGCTGACATTGTTCAAATTAGTCATTCAACGGCAATGTCATCAATGCACTATTTGCATTTTTACTTCATTTATTCCCTTCTGAGCATCATGACACAAGTGACTTTGAGACAGATGATGCAACATTTATGCTGAACATAAAAATATCACACTTTGCATTCTAGCTTGTTTTGGCCTGCAGCCCTTTGTTATCATCATTTGCAAGTTAACTCAATTAACCTTTTTTTTAATTGGCAAGATCTGATGTCTTTATGTACATTACAATAAAGGTCAAGGATACATAGGAGGAGCGCAATTAAACACATTACATTGATTTTTGGATTGGTATGATGAAAGCTGTCTCCAATAATCTAATAAACTTCATTTCTTTGATCAAAATGACAGAAAAAAATATTTTATTATAATACAAAATGTGGCTCAGTGGTTAGCACTGTCGCCTCACAACAAGAAGGTCACTGGTTTGAGTCCCAGCTGGTTCACTTGGCGTTTCTGTGTGGAGTTTACATGTTCTCCCCGTGTTCGTGTGGGTTTCCTCCAGGTGCTCTGGTTTCTCCGACAGTTCAAAGACATGCACTATAGGTGAATTGAATAAACTAAATTGGCAGTAGTGTGTGAGTGTGTGTGTGGGGGTGTTTCTTAGTACTGGGTTAAAGCATATGCCAGAATAGTTGGCAGTTTATTCCCCTGTGATGACCTCTGAAATAGAGACTAAGCCGAAGGAAAATATATATTTAATATACATATAATAACATATACATATAACACAATCTTTCAAAACTCACTTTAATATACATATTACATGGTCAAGAAAAAAAATACTATTATCAATGTTAAAAACTGTTTATTTATGTGGAAACTGAGTTCAAACAAACATATAAATAATAATTACCTCTAGTAATGTGACATATTAGCTCTCTTGCATCCCTTTTATTTGGATTTTGAGGGATCACATTAAAAAATGCTGGATGCAATTGATAATATGCCAGCTTATTAATTTTAAAAGTGTGCATTAGATATAGAGTTGAAGTTAGAATTATTAGCCCCCCTGAAGTATTAGCCCCCGTTTATTTCTTTCCCCAATTTCTGTTTAACAGAGAGACGATTTTTCAACACATTTCTAAACATAATAATTTTAATAACTCATTTCTAATACCTGATTTATTTTATCTTTGCCATGATGACAGTAAATAATATTTGACTAGATATTTTTCAAGACACTTCTAAACAGCTTAAAGTGACATTTAAAGGCTTAACTAGGTTAATTAGGTTAACTAGGCAGGTTAGGGTAATAAGGCAAGTTATTGTATAACGATGGTTTGTTCTGTAGACTATTGAAAAAAATAGCCTAAAGGGGCTAATAATTTTGACCTTAAAATGTTTTTTTTTTTATGAAAAACTGCTTTTATTCTAGCCGAAATAAAACAAATAAGACTTTCTCCGGAAGAAAAAATATTATCAGACATACTGTGAAAATTTCTTTGCTCTGTTAAACATCATTTGGTAAATATTTAATAAGGAAAAAAAAAATCAAAGGGGGGCTAATAATTCTGACTTCAACTGTACATACTGTAAGCTTAATGAAGTCTGATAGTTGTTTTATTCAATAGGATGACATGTAAATAAACTACATATTTAATCAATTATTTACATGTTGCTCAAAAAAAATCACTATATATCTTTGCATCAAGAGGTCAAGTGGATAAATAGACTAACCAGTGGATCAGTCAAACAAATTCTCAAATATTGTTTCAATGATTCTGAAACGTATGTAATAATTTATTTAATCTGAGACGCAAATAAGATACATACAGAAATATACACACCGTGGCTTCCTCTTTTTTTCTTTTTTGCAGTTATTTGGTGCTGTTCATATCAGGAAATTACGATTTTCTTATCTTTTAGACACTAGATGGAAACAGTGCTTTATTCTAAAATGTTTTAGGCAATATACTACATTTTCACCTGCAACTTTGGACACAAAGATAGCTCTTTCGAATAAGACGTCCTAAAATCAAACCCCAGGGGAAGAAGCAGGGGCACATTTTATTTAGTAATTTCACCGACTTGATTAAATCGACCTGGGATGCATGTCATTATCAAAACTGCTATCCGTCGCTCTCTCATGTCTGATGTTTTCGTGGACATTGGGAAAGACAGCAGAAGAAATAGGAGGTGTAATTTATGCAACCACGCTCTTGCTGATCGCTAACAGCAAATTGATTTTGTGACTTCACTTCTTTAAAATTGTTCTCCTTCATATTAGTTGTCCTGTCATCTTCTCCCTTCAACCTGGGCACATGCCGCCATACAATTTCTTCTTTTTTTCCCAATCAGTGATTCGCTTAGTTTCTCATCTGACATTTTGAAAGTGGGTTGCAGAGCCGCTGCCTGCCGTGTGCCACAGTTTGTTAGATTGGCTTCAAGAGGCCACCTGGGGAAAACTGAGGACGCTCAGTGCCATTAAACACCTACAAAGTGCAGTCACATACTAGTTTTATGCAACATCAAGTAACCCACCAATTTGGCTCATTTAAAGTCAACTGTTTACCCATGAGTCATAGTCATGTAAAGTGCTAAATGACGTTGATGGTAATGCGAGATGTCTGCTTAATTGAGGAGGAAATTAAATCACACTGGATCGAGCGAGTGGCTCAGCTCAGCTGCCTCAATTCAAGTCAATTGGACAGGGTTGTCATATGACTATTTTTCCATGTAGTCAATGATTTTGAGTGCCAAAGACACCTGTTTCTTTTATTTCATTTGCAATGAAGGTATATGTCATTATGAAGACACTCAAAAAAACATTCTGTTCAACAGCACCAAAACAGCTTGAAAGAAAAGTGTTTTTTTATTAGGGGTGTCATGAGACGATGGGTTTGTGAGAATGAGACAAGACTTTTTGACATAAGATTTACTTTATTTATTAGTTAATTATTGATATTATTGTGACACGTTGGTGCACTGGGTAGCACTGTTGCCTCACAGCAAGAAGGTCTCTGGTTTGCATTCCGGATGGGTCAGTTGGCATTTCTGAGTGGAGTTTTCATGTTCCCCCTGTTTTCACGTAATGGGTTTCTTCCGGGTGCTCCGGTTTCCCCCACAGTACAAAGACATGCACTATAGGTAAATTGAATAAACTAAATTGGCCATAGTGCTGGGTAAGTTGGTGGTACATTCCGCTGTGATGACCCCTGATGAATAAAGGGACTAAGTTGAAGGAAAATGAATGAATGAATGATTGAATGAATGTCATTTCATCTTTGGAAAAGAAAATAAAGGGACAGTTCACCTAAAAATTGAAGATTTCACTATTTATTCACCCCCAAGTGGTTTCAAACCTCTCAGAGTTTCTTTCTGCTGTTAAACACAAAAGTAGATAATACAATGGAAGTCAGTGGTCATAGACAGGCCAAGTTCTTCCACCCTCAATCACCACAATCCCTCCGATCACGATCACATGAGTTCTAAACAGCTATGCACCTGTGCTCCATTCCTGCTCATCCCTCCAGCACCATAAATACCCCCTCACTCCCTCCAGCACCATAAATACCCCCCTCACCAACCCTCACTCAGTGTCCGGCCTTGTTGCCAAATACCGTTGCACTCGCAGCACAATCAGTGTCTATTACTGTATTCCACATTTACTTGCCTCTCTCGTTCCATGTGATCTCCAGTGTCTGTGTTTCTTCTCCTAAGTGTGGTTTCTCCTAGTCCCTTCTCTGTTTGTCGTTGATCCCCGAATACATCATTCTGTGTGCCTAGCTTCTCTGCATCATCCCTCTGGTTCCTGCCATCCATCTGGTCATCCATTCACATCCTTCAAAGCATCTCCATTGAGTACAGATTAACCTTGCCATAATAAACTGTTGTCATGCTTACATCTCTGATTCCAGTCCCTTCTTGTGACAGTTTTTCAAAATATCTTCTTTTGTGTTTAAGGAAGAGTAAAAGATGGCAGAATTTTCATTTTTGGGTGAATTATCCCTTCAAGATATTTTATATTTTTATTATTAAGGCAGCTACTCATTTATGTTTTTCTAATGCCTAGCCTTTACAGACTAAATAATCTAGTTATTATTATCATACACCTATCCTTATATACCTAATACATCTACTGTATAATTTCATCACAAGTTTGAAGGTGTTTATCAGCTAATTTAAACTTTTTTTTTATTTCTCCAGATATAAACTCCAAACAAACTTCATTTTGGCCTGATTTTGTTCAAAATGACATCACACCAGTTACTACTTTAATTTCATTTAAGGTATATCAAAGCCTGTACTTTAATGCTCCATGCCTATTCATGGCAATTGCATCGAAAAGAGCAAATTCCTTAATTGTTAATTTTGTGTTCAATTTAAGAAAGTAAAGGGTGTGAGAAAAAAAACAGTTCTATTAATGCATCTCTTTCTCTGATGATTCTGAATCGATTCTGTTTTCAAATCAGAACACTACAGTACAGGCCCTGGCATGCACAAGCTAGAAACAGAAAAAAAATATTTAAGCATTGACAGGCGCATGTATGTATGTCTCTGAATTCACTTAACTTAAGAATTTTGAAAATGTGACTCTGCAATGTGAATGGATGAACACGAAAGTAAATGAAGCATTTTGTACTGTTTTAAAGCTAATTCTCTGTGCTAAACTCTGAACAAACATAAATTCTAACATAATAAACATTATATAATATACTGTATATTCATTCATTCATTCATTCATTTTCTTTTCAGCTTAGTCCCTTTATTAATCCGTGGTCGCCACAGCGGAATGAACCGCCAACTTATCCAGCATATGTTTTACGCAGCGGATGCCCATCCAGCTGCGACCCATCTCTGGGAAACATCCATACACACTCACGCAGGGAAAACATGCAAACTCCACATAGAAACGCCAACTGACCAGCCGAGGCTCGAACCAGCGACCTTCTTGCTGTGAGGCGACAGCACTACCTACTGTGCCACTGCATATATATATATATATATATATATATATATATAT